>NW_015547632.1:310499-310768 GCF_001515605.1 Sinocyclocheilus anshuiensis
TATTAGTTATTTTGTTATATTACTGAATATTACTTTTCACAATGAATTTAATTCCAAAGCAACATGTGGTGTGGAAATTATAGTCATATAGAACTGTGATGCAGTCAACAGAACTGGAACTACTTAAAAAAAATCCAGTAGACCTGAAAAAATAATCTGTCAACCAGTTTTAGAGTGCATTGTATTTATATTACCATATAAAAGACTAATAAACAAAAAAAAAACATTTACTTTGGGTTTTAATTTTTTTTTTTTTTTTTGTTGGTGTG
>NW_015547632.1:312060-312458 GCF_001515605.1 Sinocyclocheilus anshuiensis
GTGTGTTGGGTGGGGGTGCGGCTGGGTGATAGTAACCCACTTTTTTTAGGACTACACCACTGCTTAACTTTTTTTTGCTAAAATGCAGTGTCATTATGTTAGTTTTAACGGAGGTGTTGAGGCGCTCATTGGCACCCACTTTAGCTGGTGGCACCCTAGGCAACCACCAGGTACTTGGAACGTTGTGTTTGCGGAATGCAAATGTTATAATACATCGTGTACACTCACTAAACAAAGAGTGACAGAGTCAGTGGCAGAGCAGAGCCAATTCATAAAAGAATAATATTTAAAAGCACACGTCCAGTTTTGTGTGAGTGAAGGAAATCGTCTCAGGTTATTTATGTAACCATGGTTCCCTGAGTAGGGAACGAGACACTGCGTCCTCTAGGGGTCGCTAT
>NW_015547632.1:312884-313234 GCF_001515605.1 Sinocyclocheilus anshuiensis
CCGTGTCTTGATAAGCACTGACTATTTCGTCCAAGTTCAAAACAAAACTCTATGAACTGCTCCATTGAGAACGTATGGAGCTGTATGAACCACTACAATCTGTAAAGTAAACAGGAAGTGTTTGAATGGAACTCAACTGGTTTTGCGAGAGAAAGCAAAAGTTTTGCGAGGGAACGCAAATGTTTTGCGAGGGAATGCAAATATCTTTGCAAGAGAACGCAAAAGTTTTGCGAGGGAACGCAAATATCTTTGCGAGAGAATGCAAAAAAAAAATGTACTCCCACCCCTTTTCCACCACCATGTCCCTTCAGGGGCTCTGTAATATCAGGGTTTCTCGACCCTGTTGTTTT
>NW_015547632.1:314279-315358 GCF_001515605.1 Sinocyclocheilus anshuiensis
GGTGCGGCTGGGCGATAGTAACCCACTTTTTTTAGGACTACACCACTGCTTAACTTTTTTTTGCTAAAATGCAGTGTCATTATGTTAGTTTTAACGGAGGTGTTGAGGCGCTCATTGGCACCCACTTTAGCTGGTGGCACCCTAGGCAACCACCAGGTACTTGGAACGTTGTGTTTGCGGAATGCAAATGTTATAATACATCGTGTACACTCACTAAACAAAGAGTGACAGAGTCAGTGGCAGAGCAGAGCCAATTCATAAAAGAATAATATTTAAAAGCACACGTCCAGTTTTGTGTGAGTGAAGGAAATCGTCTCAGGTTATTTATGTAACCATGGTTCCCTGAGTAGGGAACGAGACACTGCGTCCTCTAGGGGTCGCTATAAATCCACGTCAGTTACGGAAGCTTCCGGGCGAGCGGATTCTCCGCAGCTTTCTCGCCTCCGCTCTTTTGCTATGACTCGTCAGGATTGTTGCGCATTCTCAGTGATTTTCTGGTCTGCGGTTGATTTCATGTGCGAGGTAAGCTTGTCCGCTAAGCGCTCGCCCAAGTGGAAAAATGCGCTGTTGCTGCCAGATCTCGATTGCAGAAAATCACATTGTGTTTGATGCAAAACTAACTCGACTAAATCATATGAAAAAAACATTATAACTGTATATTTTCATGCTTTTTCAAGCAAAGCAAATTTTGAAAGTCCACTAAAAACATATCTGGTCATAGACAATGTTGAAGACGTTATTGTCAACATGCCGAAGTAGTAAATAAATAAAAAAAAAGGTTTATAAAAATGTAGTTATATAAAAATTTAAATAATAACAAACATCAGAAAAAAATAGGAAACAGTACCTTTGTTTTTCGTATACTTTTGTCGCTTACTATTAAAGTCATTTTCTGATTTTATTGTTGTTTGCAACGTTACTTGGCAATATTTTAAAGATATTATTATTAATCGAGGATATCGCGTGCGTGCTCTTCGCCCAAACAAACAACACATAGATCGAGTGTGTCATCTGGTGTCAAATAGCGATGACACGGATGCACACACCTTCTAAATGCTCTGCTAGTGCTCGCCATAATA
>NW_015547632.1:315490-318825 GCF_001515605.1 Sinocyclocheilus anshuiensis
GCAGTGTCACCCGGGTGGGTGTTTGAACTCCTATTCACTGAGAATAAAAATAAATTAATAAAAAAAATAATTCAGTCGATGCAGAGACATATAGAGCGGGGAATCCCCCATCTCCCCACCCCCTGAATATTACGTATCATAACGTAACTACGTTATTTGGCGGATTTTACTTGGAAAAGCAGCTGATTTCTAGCATTCGAATAACTGTGGATAAACCTGAAACTATAAGAAGGATTGGAAGGGGGGGTTGTCTTAATCTTATCACCATATTTGGTGATTTTATCATGTATTTGTGTTTGCACTGAAGATTCACTGTTTTTCTTCTGTAATTAGAATGGATGTGGACAAAGGAAAGATCGAGGACACGGGTGGCAGTGGAGGTTCTTACTCTATTAAGACTCAGTTTAACTCAGAGGAACAGTGGACCAAAGCCCTCAAGTTCATGCTCACTAACCTGAAGTGGGGTCTGGCCTGGGTCTCCTCGCAGTTTTACAACCGTTAGATTTGATCTCGACTCTGACACCTGATCAATGACACCAGGAAACCACATGAAATCTTCACAGTACTAAGATGAGAATTTACCTAATTAAAATCTTTGTGTGTGTGTTTTGTTTAACTGTTAAACACCATTAAATACCAGTGATGTGAATTTGTGTTTGGTATATTTCATTTGCATAGCTAGGAATATTAGAGGTGAGAAGGGGATAGTGGGATGTTTTTCCTGAATGTTTTCTTGTCTGGAACTGCCCAGGAGTCAAGTGCAACTTTAATGGTTATTCTTACTCAACCATGTAATATGACAGAGGTAAGAAAATATATACTGTATAGATTTAGAAGTACTTCAACTACAAAAGGCTTATGGAAGATGAAAATGGGCTGCTCATGGTATTTATGTTTACTTATACATTGTAACTATAAAATAACAAGCAGTTTTAAACTCTTTTATGATAATGATCCTTTTATTCTTTTTGGCATCTGTTAATGAACTGATAAGGCCGTTTTTATAATTATATCAAATTAAATTATCGTTTCTCATCCATTCTAGCATGGTTTCACCCATAACATAACTCGAATACACTACATGACTTCAAATCAAAAACGGTTCAAAATATGAAACATGTTTGATATCCTGGTTGGAATCATAGTCTGAAGCTAATAAATAAGTATGTGGCCATCATTTCACTACGTGAAATCTGTCAGCTCAAATCTGCAGACAGGATCTGATCTTCAGCAACTAAAAATCTTGGCAAAAATCTGGGAAAAATGTCTTGTAGTCTATTCTAGACATAAATTATCTAAATACCCTGGATACACCAATACCACTTTTTCCTGTTGGTACTTACTGATACAGATTACCAATACCTGTATTTTCATTGCATTTGTAATTTTTATTATTGTTCCGGTTTTTTATTTAATTTTTTGGTTTGTTTGGTTTTTTTCCTTTCATTCAAAAGCACGGTGCACAAGAGCTGCTCCAGTGCAGCCGCACAGTAATCACATGAAATTTTCCTGTAATAATGCAAGGAACCACTCGTACATACATATAGGCAGTGCTTGAAGTGGGCCGGTATGCACCGGTACGCAGTACTGGCAGTTCAATATTTTAGTCTTTAGCGTACTGGCACTTCTGACATTTTGGCGATACAGAGTCAAAGCGTCAGTGTCTGGTTGATTAGAAATTACACAATAAAGCACACTACCCAGTAGGTCATTTGATACCAGTAAACTTCTTGGAAAGTTCAAGAATCCAGTAAGGGAATGCATTAGTAATAAGTAATAAGTTCAAAACAGCGCTAATGCAGAGTAAGCACAGACGATTTCATCAGAGATGGCAGAGAGAATAGTGACTCGCGTCCAGATAGCAGTAAATTATTCTTTTCAGCGTGTATTTGGCTTAAAAGCAAGAGTGTATTATAATGAATGCCGGCTGATGGTGTTTTAGATTATGCGCTGGTCAGTGGTTTAGATATTTTGAATGGATCCGTATAGTAACGTACAGTCAGGACAAGGCAGCAGGTTTAGTGGTCTTTTGGCATCTCCCTGTGGTCCTGTTTGATATCACAGCTTAACTGAAGCTTATTTATATTAAAAATGCTCTAAACTATTTTTTCTTTCTTTCTTACTTTCGGCATTATATACATACATTGGGAATTATGACAATTTATTAATTAATTCTTTTTTTTGGGGATATATTTCTGAATATCCAAGGTTGTTATATGGTCACGCAGGTTTGTGGAGTTTGTATTGTTCCCCCGAACATGTCCCTTCTCTGCCACCTTTTTGTCATGAAAAGTGCTTTTTTTCATATTAGGCCTACATAGAAATTTTTTAACTCAAAAACCGATGAAAATTTTAATTTAAATATACAAACACTTCCAGGAAAACATTAAGAAGCAATAAAAAAAACAACATAAAATCAACGAAGGGAGTAATCATTATTTACATACATATGAAGAGGATAAGTAAAGATACATTTAAAACATAATAATAACTAGAAATTGAAATAAAAAACATAAGAAAGCAGGCTGAACTTATTCAGTCACAAGAAATTAATTTTTCGTATATCTTCAGAATCCTATTACATTTTTATTGCTAGTTAAACAAAAAGATGAGCAGTGAGTCTACCTCAATCAAAAAGTGTGGCAGAGTAGGAAGTGAGCCCATACATTTTTATTTACACTGAACAAAATTATAAACGCAACACTTTTGTTTTTGCGCTCACTGACACAGATTTAGACTTGTCAAGAATATTAGAGAGAAATAGGCCTTTTGTGTACATAGAAAAAGTCTTAGATCTTTGAGTTCAGCTCATGAAAAATGGGGGCAAAAACAAAAGTGTTGCGTTTATAATTTTGTTCAGTGTATGTATAAAAAATTTACCAAACAAAATGAAAAAGTTGAAAATATAGTTTTTAGATTCAGAAATGCACTTATTTTTGAGGGTGCAGGAGTGAATGTGGGGGGGTCTTATGTTTTATTAAATTTTTCCTTTTTTATTTGAAATAATCCCAAACATGTTAACTATATCATGAAATATTTTGATTATCAAATATGTGTAAGTAAATGCATCTTGCACCTTTATAGATCATAGTTGATCTATAACGGGCATTGGGCAAAGTAGACTAATGTGAGTGTAATCTTACTACACATAAAGCCTGTCTTTTTACTTAAAGATGCAAAAGGTAACTCTTCAGAAATATTTTTTGTTATGCTGGTTGAAAGTCTCTTAACATCCTGATAGCAATCATTAAGTTAAGTGTTCTAAATGTATTTATATGTATTTATATATTCTGTGGAAGGCGTAGGACCAAGAAATGTTCCTACAATCAAAATGT
>NW_015547632.1:318884-326943 GCF_001515605.1 Sinocyclocheilus anshuiensis
ATTTATATGTATTTATATATTCTGTGGAAGGCGTAGGACCAAGAAATGTTCATCCAATCAAAATGTTCGGTCCGAACATTATGATAGGCTTTCCTACCTGCCGGTTTGAATGGGCATGTTCTCTGTTTAGATTTGTTGGCATTGTCCGTGTAATAATTAAATATCTTTCAAATTAAAAGATTGTGTAAAGGTGGGGTGTTTGTTTAAATGGGAATACAAGTCAAACCAAAACTTCTGAACCAATTCACAAGTATAAAACAATGGCAGCTGGTGCTAATAAATGTTCGGGGGGGGGGGGACTAAATAATGTTGTTTTGACATTGGCTTGTCAGATAGTTTGTTACGTCCATTGCTACAGTTATCACCGTCTATCGCAGATAAATTTGGCAGATTCACTCGCGTAATTTTTTACACTCGCGTTTGTCATTCCTGAAACAGTATACGTGGACGGTTGGGTCCTCTTAGACCATAGACTGTTAAAAAAAAAAAATGGACGACATGTCTCCACTTCCTTCCACTATAGAGAAGTGAAGTCAAAACATTCTCAGTATGGCCGTTGTCATCTTGTGAAAATGACATAATTTGGAGCCAGAGTCTGCTCAGTAGTGATTAATTTGGAGCCTGAGTCTACAAAGTAGTGATTAATTTGGAGCCTGAGTCTACAAAGTAGTGATCATGAGGTGGAGCCATGGTATCAAAATCCCTCCCAAACTCCCACAGACCCAATAGCAAGCTCACAATCATGACACCACACCCCATTTTTATAGCATCAAATAACTAACCCAAAAGCAAACTTATTATAAAACCGAAACACTGAGGCGAGCTCCACAATAATGTCATAGCACATCACCGCATAACTGATGCGCTGTGAGGATAATAAAAGATTAGGCTATAGCTTAATCTCATAAAAAAATGTTAAAAGTGTCTTTTAAAACAGGTCCATTATAGCCTACCAGGGGCGTAGATTACGCGGGGGACGTGTCCCCCCCCACTTTTAATATCACGTAAATTCGTCCCCCGCACTTTTTCGGGCAAGTGTGTTCGCATAGAGGTTTTCAAGAGCCGGTGTGAATAAATATAGATTTAAATTCAAAGAGACAGGATAGTCTGTGCATGATCAGGGCGCTTCCATTATGGCGCAACTGTCTGAGCTTACTCACGCAAAAACTCCTGATATAATCAATAACCAACTACACAATGAATATCTTATTTACATCGTGTATGATTTCTTTTTGTCTTGTTATAATGGGAAGATCTGTGAGCTTGTAGAACTATGTAAACTTGGGGGAAAAAATTAGATCAGAGCTGATTCTGACTAACCTAAAGTTATCACCTCTGATTGGTCATTGCTTTCAACAGAGAAGCCTGTGATTAGCTACAAAACTAAATGCTGCAAAACATGTTGTAAATAGAAACGTTTTGGTTTCATAATTCGAAACCAGAGCATGCACACAAAAACATACAGGATCGTTTGAAAGCGGGTGACTTCGAGCGGGTACAGAGTTGATACTACTGTCTGGAACTGTAAAAAGACCCCCCCACCCCACCAAACAATTTTAAAAACTCAGCGGATCTACACGAATCACACAAATGACCCATTTTGAATTTAAAACGGCGAATTTCACCGAAAGGTGACAAGTTTGCATCCCTGGTACCGAAACTTGCCAAGCGGTGATGCTGGTGATGTGCGCGTCTTTCCCGGTACCACCTATTCTATTGCAGCCTATATTAATACCTGCTAAACACTACATAATATGCTGCTGCGAAGTGCAACCCTAGCTAACCTGTTTCCCAGTAACCCTATTAGTAATTGGACTATTACCAGTAATTCATCTTGCAAATAATTTAACGAAAATAAGCTGGAATTAACAACAAAAACATTTGTTTGTCATATAATTATCCTTAAGTCAGTCTTATCTCCATCATTTACCGCTGTCATGTTTCCTCTTTTCCTCCTCTTCTTGCTTTTTTTCCGCTTCTGGCTGCCATACGGCTAAGTCCTCTTCATGTTTAAATTAGCAAATGCCCGAGTAAGCACTGTGCCAGTTTGAAAACGGCAGCCGACACATCCTGAGGAAAAAGCAAGCACATCCAGTGTAATGCAAGAGGGGGCCCCCTAGGGGGCATGCAGATATGTTATATTAATAATGACATTTCCGATTGTTCAAATGGTCAGCTGTCAGGGGCCCCAGGCAATTGCTTGCCTTGCCTGCCCTATTGCTACGCCTCATGTCGCAAATCAGATTCTCTTTTAGGTCAGAAGCAGCGTGAATGCTTACGTAGCCCTCTCACCAATAAATATGGCTCAAGTATAAGAATTATGACATGGGGAACTTACAAATTAACAATGACCTGGTGAGAGGCACATTTCTAAATTTACTTAATTTCTTCAGATACCACTATTAGTGTCAGTTTAGTGTTTTGTAGTTAGAAGGTGGCAGTAACTACAGACTAATGTTCCAATTACTGTGGTCCAACAGTCCCAAATATAAATATTAATTTTGATTTGTTGTTTTTTCCTTTCTTTTCAAAGAAAATTCAATCAATGAAATCACATTAAACCCCAATAACCATACATTTTTCCCTTCTTCACAGGAAAACACCAGAATGTGAACTGAACAATAAACATGAATTTATTAAACTGGAACTCTTTTGATTTGTTGTTTTTTCCTTTCTTTTCAAAGAAAATTCAATCAATGAAATCACATTAAACCCCAATAAACCCAAAGTAATGAATTCTACCCAGCTGGGATTTTAGTTTATTCGTTGGCGCGATTCCAGGAAATCGATACCAATCCCAAACCAGGACACACAAAGAAGAGAACAGCAGCAAACTGGATCCATCCAGTGACGATGATGAACTTATCCAGACAAACTCCTCCATCCACGAACGAATCACGATTTTCCACGGCAACACACACAGCTTTGATCTCTCCTTCCAATCCCTCCGTCTTCAGAGTACATTTCTCAATCACTTTAGATCACTTTTCAGTTCAGTCCACTTCTCAAAATTAAAATTAAATCCCTTACCGAACTCAATCTTCTGGATACTCAGTTCTTACAGTCCTTTAACTGTTAAAATCATTAAGCTCAGTCAGAAAATAATCTTCTTCAAAGTTTACAATACACCATGTGCGAACAAGTGTCTCTGTCTTTTACAATAGAGTTGATCTTTTTTTTTTTTTTACTAATCACTCAACTCTCTACGGACGACACCAGGCTGTATTTTAATTGATTTTTTCCCCTCCCATTCTGACCCCGCCCCTTGAACTCGAGGGGTCACCATGAGAACACCTCATTGGTTAAACAGATTTCCAATCAAATAAAATAAAAAAATACTTTTTCTGTAATCTTCCCCTACAATTTCAACAGCATTAAAACTTAACCAGATATGAATTACTTTAACAATAACTTACAATAACACCTTCAAAAGAAAAATAAAAAAAATAATGTTTGCGATCGCAAATGTGAATCCACATTCCCATATTCAAATACACTTGCTCACATAAGCAAATAACTTTTATAAAAAAAATAAAACCTTAAATTTAGAAGGGCTCTACATTCTCCCCCCTCCCAAGATTTGTTATGTCCTCATAACGAGGGAAAACATTAAATATCACAAAATTCACATTTCAATAAATGAAACACATACAGTACCTTCAGTAACCGTTTTGAACATTCATATTTCAATATCTTAGCTCTTTTCACATGTAACACGTATACACTTTTCAAATGAATGAGCAAGATAATATCCCACCTAGACCCATGTATGTCTATAATGAAATGAATCACTCCAACTAGTGTTTGACCACTAAGTCAACTGAACAAGTACTTAACTTCTTTGAAGGCACATTCATCCATACAAAACCTGTAGAACAGTATCAAACCGGACTTACAACTTTAGTTTGAGCAATGACAGGCTCATATTTTTGCTCCCCAAGAGTATCATAAGTAAACTTCTTAGACACAGTTCTGTCTCTTTGAGACCTGCTATATTTTTCAGTTACCTCTGCAGAGATACCTTGATTTACACCACTCTCTTTCATATTTGAAAGGTCTTGCACTTCACTTGCATCATTATCACAGATGTCTGACACTTGGCTCACATTTTGCAAGTAGTCAGAATCACTTTCCGATTACAGTCTTGAAACAGATTCTACAGACTCATCTGTCTCAACTCTTTCCTCAGAGTGCTCAACATTCTCAGAAACAATCTTGTCAACAGTCTCCTGAACAGCATTATCAGAAACCACTGCATCATTCTGAGAAATGTTTCTTGTCCTAGAAGTCGAAGGCTGATTTCCAGGTGCGTAATACCACACTCCATACATTTCATCCTCACTCTCTGCACTCTCATCAGAATTCTAAACAACTCTAGTTCCTGCTTCCTCTCTTACAGGTGCATTCTCACCTTCCTGTTCTGGACTCTGATCCTGCTCAGCATTCTTTCACTGTCAGGAACTTGCCGCTGTCTCAACCCTTGTCCAACAGGAAGAATGTGATTCCTATGCAGAATCTTGACAGGTCCAGTCCCACTCTCTGGCTTAAGACGAAACACAGGTAAGTTTGGCATTTTACTTTGAACAATGTAGGGCTCAGCACTTCATCTGTCCGCCAATTTACGCTTCCCTTCCAATCCAAGATTTCTGATCAGGTCTCTATCTCCAGGAATAAGGTGAGAGTAATGCAGTCTCTGATCATATCTTCTCTTATTTCCCGTGTTCTTCTTTCCAGCCTTTTCCTCCGCCAGCTTGTATGCAGACTTCAGCTCCCGCTGCATGGTCTTGACAAAGCGCTGGTAAGACTTAATGGAAGTACCATCACTAGACACTCCAAAGCTCAGATCTATGGGCAAATCTGGCTTCCCTTCTGAACATAAGGAAGTAAGGCGAGTATCCTGTCGCTTCATTCAGGCTGCTATTGTACACGTGTACAAGATGTCCAATGTGATGGCTCGACTGCTGTTTCTGCCTTGGATCCAGGGTCCCCAACATGTCCAAGAGTGTCCGGTTGAACCGTTCAGGTTGCGGATCACCCTGGGGATGGTACGGCGTTGTCTGGAATTTCTCCACTCTTAAGAGGTCAAACAACTCATGGATAAGGCTGCTCTCGAAATCCCGTCCCTGGTCCGAATGCATCCGTCTAGGCAGACCATAGTGAATGAAGTATTTCTCCCACAGGACCTTTGCAACTGTGGACGCCTTCTGGTCCTTAGTCAGAAACGCCTGCGCATACCTCGTGTAGTGGTCTGTGATGACAAGGACATTACAGATGTACTCGGAGTCTGGCTCTATGGATAAAAAATCCATACACACAAGATCCATAGGTCCATTACTGGATATGTGTGACAATGGCGCTGCTCTCTTTGGCAGAGGCTTCCTCTGGACACATCTGGTACATGTCTGGCAGTATTTCTTCACCTCAACCTTCATCCGTGGCCAGTAGAATCTCTCTCTTACCAAACCATAGGTCTTGTCAAAACCCAGGTGTCCAGAATCATCATGAAGCTACCTGAGAACTACGTCATGGAACTTCCTGGGCAGGCACAACTGCTTACGACGAGGTTTTTCTGGGACTTGAGTGCACCGAAAGATCACTCCATTCTCCATTACTAATCTGTCCCACTCCCTCACGATCAAGGAAGGTCCTTGTGAGCTTCTTGACCTTGGACAAATCTCCTCCTATAAACGCTCTGCATATCTCTCCAAGACAAAAATCCTTCTGCTGAGCAGGTGATAGATCAGCAGAGCTCAGTTTTGGAATCATGGAAGTATCCAGAGTGGCTAAGTTACAGTAAGCTCCGGGGACTGATTTAGGAGATCCTCCCAATGACATGACAATCCTACTGGCAGTTGCAAAGCAGTTGGACTTGTCTTGCCCTGGCAGCTTACACAGGGATCTCACTCCAGATGATGATATAGTAGTCCATTCCTGGTCCTTCACTCTCCTCTGCGGACAATGAGACAAGGTGTCAGCATCGACATTTTGTCTCCCAGGCCTGTACTTGAGGCTGAAGTCATAGGTAGAGAGGGCTGCCAGCCACCTATGTCCTACAGTATCCAGCTTGGCTGTAGTCAGAGCATAGGTTAAAGGGTTATTGTCTGTCTGAACCTCAAACTTAGCTCCGTACAGGTAATCGTGTAGTTTGTCAACCACCGCCCACTTTAAAGCCAAGAACTCAAGTTTATGGACTGGGTAGTTCTTCTCAGAAGGCGTCAAACCTCTGCTGACAAAAGCCACAGGCCTTAACCCTTGTCCTTGGTCCTGGTACAGAACGCCACCCAACCCTTCACAGCAGGCATCGACATGTAGGACGTACGGGAGCTGATGATTGGCAAAAACCAACACAGGAGCCTGGGTAAGCCTCACCTTCAACTCATTAAAAGCATCTTCACAAGCATCAGACCATCTACTCCCAAATGGATCAGAGGCTTTGTAAACTACTCGTTCTGGGCAGGGTCCTGCTTTGATCTTCTTCAAGCTTGCGGCAGGCAGACCCTCTTGCAACAACTGATTTAGAGGGTAGGACACTTTCGAATAGTCTTTCACGAATCTTCTGAAGTATCCACAGAAGCCCAAAAAAGAACGGAGCTCTGACACATTTTGCGGTTGAGGCCAAGACTTTACAGCTTCTATCTTTGAGGGGTCTGTTGAGACACCATCTTGAGACACAGTGTGTCCAACATAGCTGACAGACGTCTGACAGAAAGTGCACTTGTCCAGGGATAGTTTTAGTCCTTCGCTCTGTAACCGATCCAAAACCTTGAGAAGCCTCTCCTCGTACTCCTCCAAAGTCTGTCTGAAGATAATGAGGTCATCCAAGTAGACCAACACTTCCAACAGGTTCATGTCTCCCACCGTCTTTTCCATCACCCGCTGGAAGGTTGAGGGAGCCCCACAGATCCCTTGTGGCATCTGCTGAAATTGGTAAATCCCCACTGGGCAAATTAAAGCGGTCTTTTCTAGGTCTTCTTCACTCATGGGGATCTGATAATATCCACTCCTAAGGTCCAATACACTGAACCACCTGGCTCCATTTAAGCAGGTCAAAGCATCTTCAATGCGGGGAACGGTGTATTGGTCAGGGATTGTGTGACGATTCAGGTTCTGTATTCCACACACATTCTTATTTGCCCGTTCTTTTTCTAGACTACGACGATCGGTTAAGCATAAGAACTTCTGGAGTCTTCAATAATTCCAGCCTCGTTCAGCTTCTCCAAGTGCTGCCTAACATCCTCTATGTCGGCAGGTGCAAGCCTTCGGGACCTCTCACAAAACGGCTAATCCTCCGTCAGTCTGATGTGGTGTCGGGTACTCTTCGAACATCCCACATCAAATTAATCACAAGAGAAGACATCCTTCCTCTCCAACATCTTTTTGGCCAGCCGCTGTTTACATTCTTCAGAGACAGGGGAATTGCCAAAGTTAAATGAATGCTTGTTCAGTTTAGTCTGACCACTATTTTCTCTGGGTTTAGAGACTGTAGACACGACCTTGACTGGAGACACATGAGCAATGGGCATTCCTCTTTTAATCAGTTAGGCATTAGCATTCGTTAGCCGGTTAGCTTTTCATTCGTGTTTCCATTCACGTCTGTTGCTGTTTTCTTTTTTCTCTCGCTCCGTCTCTTTTCTCTCTCGCTCCATTTTTTCACGAGTTCATCAAACAACATTGGTAAGTCAGAATCATTCTTCAATCACGGTGAGTAATGGCATCTTCTCCTGCTATTGTTGTTTGCACCACTTGCCACATGTATAGTTTAGCTCTCTCTGTTGGCGACGAGGGATTCACATGTGATAAATGCAGGGAAATAGTTAGGCTGACAGAGAAGATTTCAGAATTAAAGACACGCATCCAAACTTTAATTGAGGACAGTAACAATGTGAGGGCTCTAGATACGGCTTTGGATGCGACTAGCTCAGGGAGCCCTGTACATTGTTCGGTTCTGGTTATAATGCCTCCGCAGCAGGGCAACTGTGGGTGACTGTGAGGCGGCATAGTCGTGGGTCAAAACACCGCTCTACCGTTCCGATCAAAACATTAAACAGGTTTTCCCCCA
>NW_015547632.1:327055-327324 GCF_001515605.1 Sinocyclocheilus anshuiensis
CAAATTTAAAAGTGCTGGCTAATGCTAAACGTAAATACAGTAAGATTGTTATTCACGCCGGCGCTAATGATGTTTGACTTCGCCAGTCGGAGATCACTAAAAATAACATTAAAGAGGTGTGTTAACTTGCAAGTATGATGTCAGACACTGTAATATGCTCTGGTCCCATCCCTGCTTACTGTGGTGATGAGATACTCAGCAGACTGTCATCACTCAATGGCTGGATGTCTAAGTGGTGCCTGCAAAATAAAATAGGTTTCATAGACAAT
>NW_015547632.1:327481-329209 GCF_001515605.1 Sinocyclocheilus anshuiensis
GTTGACATTTCCCAACAGCACAGCAGTAATGACTTTATGAACTACTTTACTTCCAAGATCGATACTTTTAGAGAAGAAATTGTAACCATGCAGTCGTCAGCTACAGTAGCGCATCAGATAGTGTGCTATAGATCCCCTGAGGAACAATTCCACTCATTCTCTACTATAGGAGAAGACGAATTGTATAAACTTGTAAAATCATCTAAACCAACAAGATGTATGTTAGATCTTATTCCAACTAAGCTCCTAAAAGAGGTGCTTCCAGAAGTCAAATATCCTCTTCTGACTATTATTAATTCATCATTGTCATTAGGATATGTCCCCAAAACCTTCAAACTGGCTGTTTTTAAGTGCATTAGCATGGTTCAAATCGTACTTGTATGACCGCCATCAATTCGTAGCAGTGAATGAAAAGGTATCATATCGATCACAAGTGCAGTATGGAGTACTTCAAGGCTCAGTACTAGGGCTGTTACTTTTCACGCATTACATGTTACCCTTGGGAGATATCATCAGGAAACATGGTATTAGCTTCACTGCTGATGATACTCAGCTCTATATTTCTTCGCGGCCAGGCGAAACATACCAATTTGAAAAACGAATGGAATGCATAGACGATATAAAAATCTGGATGACGAGTAATTTCTTTCTGCTAAATTCTGAAAAAAACAGAGGTGTTAATTATAGGACTTAAAAACTCCGCACGTAATAACCTAGAACACTGTCTAACACTTGATGGCTGCTCTGTCAATTCTTCGTCATCAGTTAGGAAAATTGACAAAATGTACAAAAATGGACCCTTATGACTGGTTTTGAATGGAATGCCAAGCCTGCCATAATTAGAAATAAAGAAATGTACAAAGAAATGTAAAAAAGCAAATATAAATAAATAAATATATAAATAAATATACAAAGAAAAGTAAAAAAGCAAAAATAAATTATTTTTTTTATTTTTTCCACATTTATTTCTTTTTTCTTTTATTTATTTACACATTTATTTATTTTCACATTTATGTATTTATTTACATATTTATTTATTTTTACATTTATTCATTTTCACATTTGGAAATCGCGTTTGGTCTCACACTGTATCGCGTACCTTGTCAGTGTCGTGCGCTTTGCTTGGCAATTTGTTGTGATAAACAGGAAAGTGTGTTCAAGCATCAGCAAAACAGTGTAAAGAAATACTCTTTGTGAGAAGCAGTCAATCAGCAGAAGTTTAAAGCAGCTTGTAAGTGTATTTATTTCTTGTCTCAGTGTTTAGCGCAGTTGTCGTTGCTAGGAAACGCTTGTTTTGTTTACTGTGTGGAAATGTGCTGAAATCGCGCTTGGTCTCGTACTGTATCGCGTACCTTGTCAGTGTCGTACTCTTTGCTTGGCCATTTGTTGTGATAAACAGGAAAGTGTGTTCAGCTGAATTCAATTTGAGTTTTGTTAGACGAATATAAAAAGCTCAGTATACCGCGGCAGCGGTCACTGGAGCCCTCGTGTGAAGCTCTCCTTGTGTGAAGACCGAAGAGTGTAAAGACCATCGACTCTACCGTTCGACTCCACCGAGCAGGGACACCGACAAGGCACATAAGTATCGCTTTTAAATCATTCACTTTCCTACTACTTGTTTCCCTTCTGTTTTCAGTTTTTATAACCAATTCTTACTATGTGTTTCCATATCCCTACTATTTCTACCACGCGCAAACCATGCATCACACCCTGTAGGCAGCGCAATCC
>NW_015547632.1:329447-334380 GCF_001515605.1 Sinocyclocheilus anshuiensis
TGCTACGTGTACTGCGTTAGGCTAACCGAGACTTGTCATTTGCACTTATATATTGTTGCTCTTTTGTTAGTTTTGACTGCTTTTATTGTCCTCATTTGTAAGTCGCTTTGGATAAAAGCGTCTGCTAAATGACTAAATAAATAAATAAATACATTTATTTATTTCGACATTTCTTTGTCCGTAGGGTAATGAGAAGGGCATGTTTTACCTCAGGAATAGCAATCGAGTCAGAGTAGGCGAGGGTTAAGCTTTGAGGCCACAGTGACACCTTGTGGTGCCCAAATGATGTACAAAAAGTGTAAGCCTACATGATGCGCCTATTGATAGTGTGGAATGAATGATTTAGATGGGCAAAATGGCCAAAATCGTATTTAAATTTCAAGTGGGGAGTTGTTTCGGCTGGGAAGTGTGCAATCTGTGATCGCGTGCACTTGCTGAAGCTCCTGAAAGTGTGCAATCACTTTCTTATGCGCGCTGTTTTTTTAGGTTTCACTTTCAACGCATACAACGCATGTTTCAAAGATTCGGGATAGAAGGAGGCACCAGTTACTGTTGAAGATTTGTCGCCTTGTGCCACTTCCCGTAATGGGTTCTCTTGATGTAGACACGGCTTTACATACGCATTATGCGGCTGATTAATCACACATCTTAGGCTGGAAATATCCAGAATTAGATCAAACAAAAGGTGTCCATGTGAACGGAGCTAGTGAAACACACATGGCATGCATTATAGCCTAAAACATGTTTAATATTTGCGACTGACAACAACGATTGTATGTGGCTATGCAGTGGAAATGCGTTCACTGTCAAATATCATTCAGCATTAATTTTTAAATTTTGTCAAATATTTTTTCTTGATTACAAGAAAAAAAAAAATATTGTTCTTGTTGTGATTTATTTCTTGTTTTCATTTAATTCATAAGTTAACACTGCAAATTGAATGGTTTCGTTTTTTCTGCAGTCGAAGAAAGTAGCCTAAATTATGTCAGTGATTTCTCTCATTTTAAAGAGTAAAGATTATCAAGAATTAATTTTTTCCGATCTGCAGTCTAATAAAAGTTAAGAAAATTAGCCTATAGATCTATAGGCTACAGGCTAATTTCATTCTTTCTTAACTTTTAACTTCTTCTTAAAATTTGTTATGAAGAATTTTAAATCAACTTCATAACAAATAGGCTAGGCTAATTAATTTTCGTCTTTATATACGAACATAACGAATACCCTAGCTATTCTATTAAACAAAATTTTCATAAAAAATCATAAATCATAAATAAAATGTGTGTGTATATATATATATATATATATATATATATATAATAGTTTTACGTCAAATGGATAAGGAAATTACAGTGTCTTGAATTCATTAAGTAATGTTTTATTTCGTTCTAACGTGTAACTCGGGAAATGTAACGAAAAAAAAAAGTTTTTACTTAAAACCAATTAATTTTAAGACCTGATTTTAGACACATGAGATAATATATTATTGTTTGACTAAACGTTTAAAAATAACGCTAGAAATGTTATCCCCATATTGTCAAAACTGAAATTTCCTTGTTTTTTTCACGATTACTGAGGTCTAGGGGCTATTTAACTACCATATAAGTTTCAAAACAGTCAGTCCACAGTAAAATGCACACAGCCTGCTTCTCCTTTTGCCAAACCCCCAGACAACATCGCCTCCATGCTATTGCTGAGCAACGACAACAGGGAAACATATCAAAAAGGTTAACTTTAACCACGAAACCAGATCGGCCGACCTGTAACGTTACACACTCACTCAAAGGATGGACGATCTGACAGGATTGTTACTATGAGGTGGATCACATCTAACGTGTATTGTCGTCGTTTTTTTGTCTGGCAGTGGCAGCAGATATGCGATCAAATTTCTAATTTGAGGCTGTATTACGTCGATTCTGGCACCCAACATCACAACAAGATGATATTTTAAGCTCCTTATGTAGCCGAATCTGCGCTGGTTTGAATGGGCCATCCAGTTTCCCCTTTGTTTTGTTGCCTCCAGCTAGCGCTGTGACGTCGGCTGACTCTAGTTAGCTGTAGTTGGCCTGGCCATGCATCACTCAGAAAACAACAGGCCAATAAGAAGAGAGGCTCATGAATATTAATTAGACAGGCCAAAATCGACCTGTTCTCAGCAGAGCTCCTGAGAGAGGAGCTGTAAAAATATATTGAGATGGTTTTTGGTTCTTATACTGCAAATATATATTCTTAAGGACATCAAGACTTAAAATAAAACTCCAGAAAGGTGTAAAATATGTGACCTTTAACGCTTCAATAGCTAAAAGCACCGTGTTGTCCGCAGTGTTGTATTTGGTGGGGCGGGAGCAGCTGTGGGAGCGCTGGTTTATTTTTTTTGGTTAGGCATAATTTGTCCAGTCGTGATGCGCCAGTCGTTAAGTGTTTAGACTGACTCAGTCAATAGGTGTGTGCTCCTCTCTGACTGTCAAAGAATCTGCTCTGTGTGTTGAGGTCGGAATGTTTCTGCTAGTCCTGTAGTGTGGTCCCAGCCTGGCATAGTGTCTGTGTATGCAGGGTATGCAGGTGCAAATCATAAGGTTTTTCCTGGGTCAAAAATGGTTTTTGGTGGTGGCTCACAGTCATCCATACACACAGTAAAAAGTTCCCTACCCACGTGATCCCAATACTGACAATACTGAATACTGTTTGTGATTTTTGCTTATCCTATTTAATCATTAAATAAAAAACAAACAGTCAGGACAGATAATAAAACAACGTGCTTACAACTACTTTACATGTAAACATTACCATTACCAAAGTAGTTTGAAAAAAAAAAAGAATTGGTCATTTATTACACTTGGTTGCTCATTTTATTTATTTATTTATTTATTTTTGGCCCCATTTTCTTCCTATGGCTGAGAATTATTCAGTTTTACAACCTCTTCCAAACGAGGCTTCTCTCACTGTCATCCTTTCTTGCCCTCTTTGCAAAAAAAGCTGTGATTTTTCCACTGGCCTTCATAGCTTTGTAAGATAAGATGCTTTTTTTGCTAGACCTGATCATTATTTTGGTATATAATTATATAAATATTTAAGAGTACCATTAAAAAAGTAGCATTAAAAATGTATTTAACTAATAGTATAATTTTCTACCATATACAATTGAATAAAATTAGAAGCTAGATAACAGCAACTTGCTGATTTCACTTCACTCCAGTCTAAACTAAATGATTTTATAGGTAATTTACTACACGCTGTCATATAAATAACATGAAAATACTGTGATTTATTAAGGCTAAATCTTACTAACCACTCTTGCTAAATGGGGTAAACACACTTACGATCTCAGTCATTTCTGAGGTGTTCTGAGTAAATGATTTGTTATAAACCGATTCAGACAGTGATGTCTCGTGAGTTCAGTGTTGGACAGATCACTTGTTTTAACTATTCATTAAAATGAATCGGTTCAAAGTAGTCGTTAGGTCGTGAATCTGATATTAGCGCACATGGGCGTGATGTGTGCTAATCCCGGCTGTTAGGACATTGCAAAAAATTGTGTCAATACAGAAAACGCTTCATCACTGCACAGGATTTTTATTTGTTAGCTGCATGTGCGGAACGCTTGTCAGAGAGGATAAGGTGACATGTGTTTTGAGCGCAACTCACACCCAGCGGTAATTCAGGAAAAAAAAATTCCCCGAATGCGCCACATGAAATAAGGATTTGGTCTTCCGACCTTTTACCATTTTAGTAATATGTCTGAGGGAGAGAGAGGGTTTGAAGACAGAGAGAGAGAGGGAGGGGCTCTCTGCTCTTTCTCTCCTTCAGGTAACATGCGCAGCAGTCATTTACATCACTATCAATCACATTAACTGATCAAAAAAGGCTTTGGCAGGACAAAAATTTGTTTTGGCGGCCGCCAAAAAAATTTAAATGCAGGAAAAACCCTGCATATGGGCTGGGGCTGTGTGGGGGCCCGCCGAGCTGGGGGGAACTTTTAATTGAAATGAGGGAACGAATAGGCCCTACATGGGCCCGGCCCTTGTCCAACAGCTTATTGGCCCTTTTCCATTGCATGGTACGGCACGGTACGGCTCAGTACGGTTCACTTTTGGGGGGTTTTCCACTGGGTACAGTACCTGGTACCTGGTACTTTTTTTAGTACCACCTCGGTTGAGGTTCCAAGTGAACCGTACCGTTACCAAAAAGTGACGTGTAAACTCTGCAGATCACGGATTGGCCGGAGAGAATAGTCACTACCTTCGTCACTGAACTTGCGGCACAAACACAACAGAACCGCTAGATTTAAATCAACACAGCCAGCGAAGGATCGAACGCAACTGTTTTGAACAAGCGCACCTTTTTTAACAACCAAAAAGTGGCTGTTTCATTGTCTGTTGAGGAAGTACAGACATTCCTCTCCTTGATAGCAGAGGAGCGGATCCAGCGAGAGCTTGATGGAATAAAAAAGAATAAAAAAGTTTTTCAGGAGTCGCGCCAATAGAGGCGACGCAACTATAATGACATGTACTGAACTGCAGTGGAAATGCAAACCGAACCGAACCGTACCTTGTCGTACCATACTGAGCCGTGCCGAGCCGAGTTGTACCACGCAGTGGTTGTATGTAATGGAAAAGTGATTTATATTTCGTTTTGTTTTTTTATAAAGTTAATTTAGAAATTTGTTTGGAACATTTTATGTTTGTTAAATTCAAGTTTTTGTTTTTGAAAGGAATGACCCAGCGGCAGCGGCAGACAGTGAGTTGAGCATTATGTTTGACCAATTTAGCCTTCTCAAACCAACACGACTTGCCTAAAATAAACAGACATAAAACACTTCATGCATTTCACAGTATTAATTTAAACATTTAACCTAGATAAATGAGCACTGTTAGGCGCAAATGCAATAGTTTATGCGGAGAGTGGAAGCTAAAGCGCGCTCTGCAGGACATGGAGA
>NW_015547632.1:334390-349532 GCF_001515605.1 Sinocyclocheilus anshuiensis
GAAGAAAAAGATGCACAACCAACCGAGAGAACCGCAGCCTTATGAGGATTGTCAAGCAAAATCGATTCAAGAATTTGAGTGAACTTCACAAGGAATGGACTGAGGCTGGGGTCAAGGCATCAAGAGCCACCACACACAGACGTGTCAAGGAATTTGGCTACAGTTGTCGTATTCCTCTTGTTAAGCCACTCCTGAACCACAGACAACAGGAGGGGTCCTTGATCTTTTCTACACTACATTTTACAACCTGGAACATGAGGGCCTACTAAATCCGGATGATGAAGTTCACCTGTATGCACTGCACTGGAGCTTTCTACCACACATACAGAGACACCTAAGCTTCTTCAAAGATGCTTGGAATCACCATAGACTCAGAACAGAGGGTAATCAATCACCTTACCAACTCTGGACACGTCATCGACTGGAGGAAGATCTTTATCAGGTTTACATTGCAAATTTTGTTTTAATATTCTTGTATTTGCAAAGATTACATGTTTAGGTCTGACTATAGATTGGCATGTGTACTGTACATACATTTGCTTACACTATTGATATATAAAACTACAATGGAGTAGACAGAATGTTATAGCTATATATAAAAGATACGAAGTGGCAAATATGCTAAAGTGAACTAATTTCCTACCATCCATCACACTGCCTGACAGGAGCCCCACTTTCATAAACTTTTATTCTATTAGGTGGACACTGACTATGGCATTGACTGGGCAGGTCCACACCGTCCTCATCAACAAGGCATCATCATAGCTGAAGTGCAACTTCCACGCCCACTGACTGAAGAAGTTGTTGAAAGGTTGCCCAACCCTGAAGCATCTTTTTCTAGTGTGCTGGACATATACATACACGCAGTAGCCTTACTACAGGAAATGATGAATTCATGAAATCTATTTAAATACTCAAACCAAGCAAATGGAAAAGGAAAAAAAAAACTGCAATTTTATATTTGGTGTAGGAACAATTTATTTTAAAACAAAACCTCTGAATAACACTGTTGAAATTTAACAACATGTAACAGTTAAAGCATTTCCACTACATTGTTCCAAGATTTTGAACAATAAAAAAAAGCTAATGTTAAGTAACAAAAGTAATAAATGTCACGGTGCGTGCGGGGAGATGAAGCGAGGACTCAATTGCAGGAGAAATGGTTATTTATTTTAATAATTAAAATGAAACAAAAAACTAACTCAAACCACCCCGAGGGGGATAAACAGACAGGCAGGCTCAAAACTGCACTCCATGCAGACATATAACACACACAATGAGAAATGACTGATCAGCACAGGATGACAGACACCAGGTGAATAAATAGGAACCAAACGAGGAGGCTAACGAGGGAGACACAGGTGGAGCAACTTAAACAATAACGAGGTAACAAGATGGGAGGGGCCAGACAATAGACAGGAGAGAGCACATGGCAACAAACACAACACAAGCCATGTGCTCCCAGAACACAGTCATCTGGTGGCCCTCCTGGGCACACCCGCTGAAGACTGTAACAATAAATGAATAGAAACCCTTTTTCTTGTGATGTCATGTAACTGTACAGCCACAACTACACTGTTCCAAGATTTTGAACAATAAAAAAAAAGCTAATGTTAAGTAACAAAAGTAATAAATGAATAGAAACCCTTTTTCTTGTAATGTCATGTAACTGTACAGCCACAACTACATTGTTCCAAGATTAGGAACAATAAACAAGCTACTGTATTGTAATCCTAAGTAACAAAATATACATGGATAATAGAAACCCTGTTTAACTAATATATAACTGCACAGCCATTTCAACTACATTGTTCCAAGATTGTGAACACTTTTTCCAACATTTAAAACCCACATTATTTTCAAACTAAGCTAGAAAACGCTTTATAGTCTCCAAATAGACACTTTTAGGCAGCCTTCAAATCAGACCAAATCCTGCATCAGTCATGCCTATAGCCATGGTCATGTCTTCTGCAAACATTTCATAATCATAGTATCGTTTGGGCAACTTCAGGAGACAAAAGCATGTTGATGCTTTAGGTAACTCGGCTTCACTCTCGACCACGATGTCTAGGCATTTAGGTGGTATTTCCCAGCCAGTCCAAAACTTTAGTAACTGTCTCAAAGCTTTGGAAGAGGCTATAAAGAAAGACATTTAATCAGTTACAAATTATGTGCTTCATAATAAAAATAAACATTCATGCATACCATTTTCTATGTAACAACGAAGGAAGCCAACAAGTCGACAAACGTCTTCCAAAGACACATCATCATCATCTTCCTCATCCTCCAGGCCATCAAATGACGGCCAGACTATTTTGTCTAGAATCATCTAAAAAAAAATTTACAATTTCCATATCCCTTTCATAAAGTTTAGTGTTCAAGTTGACATTCAAAGCAATAATGCAATGTTTTTTTCTGCTCATAGGAGAAAAGTATCATTAATACTAGGGCTGTCAAGTCCTTGATTAAAACGACTATTAAAAAAATCCTCAATTTGCAATTTACCCATGTCGATTAACCAACAAAATACCAGAAGTGGTGCATTCCACGGATGAGAATCCATGAAATATATTATGAGACCGTTGCAGGCTGCACAATATATTGAACCATTTAAATATAATAAAGCATAGTACTATTGTGAATTAACAAAGGCTGCTATTCAATTAAATATATGCATACCGGTTTTTTATATATATGTATGTGTGTGTATTATTTACATGCTTGTAGGTTACATGGGTCTCAGAGCGGCTCCGTTAACTGTAAATGCTGCTCCACACCAACTGTTGTTTGCATATATATAGATCATATCAAACTCCGTATCTGCATATGCTGTGAGTTTGCGATGATTGTAACTAGGGCTGCCCTCAATTAAATATTTTTCTGGTCGACTAGTAGTTGTTCATTTTAAACGATTAGTGGTCTAATCGCGCATACAGTCATAATAATGAGCCTATAAAATTGCCTACATAGCCTAATCGGTACCGGCAGAAGTAATGATTATGAATGCATCAGGGAAAACAGCAATGACACTGCCTGAACCTTTTAATAATTCATTGACAATTATCGAGTTTTCTGTGTTTTCGGCTGCAGTGATGAAGTTGACGATGGTGACTCGTCATCTCTGCAGTAGTGAAAGCGCCTGTATGCAAGTTTCATACGGATTACATAAGCTGAGAATATTTGTTTTCCATTTGAATTCGTTCATTTAAAAGTAGACATTTTGCTTTCTATAGATAGGCCTATATTTTTCATGTCTGTGAGACAAGTATACACAGAGTTTCGGTTTATTTGATACGCTCAACTTCACTGACCGATATACCGACCCTGTTTGCGTTCATTATTTTACAAAAGCACAAAGTCTTGTTATTGTGGGTACACACAAATAAAAGTAGAGTCTTTACAGGTTCTAAAGATCTATTACTCATATTTATGACCAAAAATTACTGAGTATTTTAAGCACAAGTTATCGCACCGGCACCTCCATGTTAGCGGGCATTTAGTAAGCGTGATACTATTCAGCTTCCACACACACTTGAATAGCGCACATTTTTCTAGGTTAACGTTAGAGCAAGCGGCAAAGTAAAGTTGCTGCTAACGTTTCAGATGATAATCCATATTTGAGGTCGGTGAATGATAGGTGACCGTGAGGTCCTGCCCGATGTACTGTATATTACCACATAGATTAGCTGTTAACGAGCTGCATGAGCCACTTTCTTCCTTTTTTTTCTGCCCTAATTGTAACATTCTTCTGGGAATGCAATGTGCAACGGTTCATCAGATTTGTAATGTAAATCATTTATAAACCTTCCCCAACACAGGGAGTCCATAATTTTTCTAAATATGCAAACACTTCATCACAATAAAAAAAAAATGTTTATTGTTTAAACCCTTGCTGACTTTGCATATTTTGATGCCCACATGTTCTTGACAATTGCAGTGGCTGTAGCATTTCTATTATAAATAAATGGCCGTATTAAAGATTAAGTGGATGTTTGAATTAAATGTTGTTTAGCAAATATTAAATAAGGATTAGATAGCACTATAAAGTGTAAAACCAACTGTAAGCCATTAACACATCTGCAGGAATGTTAATACATTATGTACATAACAATTATAATGTCTGTAGTACATTATGAATTTTAACAGTTTTGTTAAAAACATTGATTACTTGCTTTTAATGCTTTATTTGAGCCAATTATTATTGCCTCATTGCTATTTAATACAGGTGCATCTCAATAAATTAGAATGTCGTGGAAAAGTTCATTTATTTCAGTAATTCATCTCAAATTGTGAAACTGTCTTCTGGACAACTGTCAGATCAGCAGTCTTCCCCATGATTGTGTATCCTAGTGAACCAAACTGAGAGACCATTTTGAATGCTCAGAAAACCTTTGCAGGTGTTTTGAGTTGATTAGCTGATTGGCATGTCACCATATTCTAATTTGTTGAGATAGTGAATTGGTGGGTTTTTGTTAAATGTGAGCCAAAATCATCACAATTAAAAGAACCAAAGACTTAAATAAATTCAATGCACACAGACTGAAGTAGTTTAATACACGAGTTTCACAATTTGAGTTGAATTACTGAAATAAATGAACCTTTCCACGACATTCTAATGTATTGAGATGCACCTGTATGTATTTTAAGTCATTTTAAAGGCAATTGTTCACTTAGGTCTATTTTGTTTTACCACCAAAAATTATTTGATTACCAAAATAATCATTAGTGACAGCCCTAATTAATGAATTTACCGTAATACATGTAACAAAATTAAACTAATGCAATAGAATTCATTTTTCTACATGTATGTATATACATACTTCTGGTGTACACAATATGTCTGAAGTTCTTGGAAAAAGCAGTGGGATGGTTTCGCTCCTCTCTGTCAGCAATGGCCAAATGAGGGTTTCTTTTAAACCGCGTCGGAGCTGCTTAAGTGGTTTGACTGTTCTTTCTATGACCTAAAAAATGCAAGAAGAACCACATATACTTATGTACACATTATATACAGTATACAGTCCTTAAGACCACCACCCAATGTAAGGTTTGTGCCACAGCTGCCCTAAACTAACAGTATTGGTCATTTTTGTTTCATGTTATGGTTAATCCACCAGTATGTGTTAGCTGCTACAATATAAATTATTGTTATAACTGACATTCCTCACTTCAGTTTAAAATTGTGAAATGTCAAGAACTCTCTGAAAAGAAAAGTCCACATTAAAACAAAAATTCTGTTCTCTTTATTATGACAGGTGGTCTAATAAATTTAAGCACTGTACACACAGAGTACTGAACAAAGTTTGGAAACATTACTATTTTTCATGTTTTTGAAGGAAGTCTCTTATGCTCATCAAGCCTGCATTTAAAAATATTAAACAGTACAACTGTTTCCAACATTGATAATGAATCATCATATAAACGCAGGCTTGATGAGCATAAGACTTTTTTTAAAAAACAACAACAATAAAAATAGTAATGTCCAAACTTTTGTTTGCATGTATGTATGTATGCATGCATGCATGCATGCATATGTATATGTATATGTATACACACACACAGTATGCATGTATGTATATCTACCTTTTTTCTCTATGCTTTGAGCAAAATATAGGAATAACTTCCATTGGGAATAACGTTCTTGAAACACAAAATTTGGTTACTAAGACTGTTTAACCAGCTATGCTTCCTATTTACCATTAACCTCACTGAATAACTGTCTTTAACAAGATAACATCCCTATCTGAATTCCTCCAAAACAATGGAGTTTATTTTTTTAATTTCGTCACTTTACAACGAACCCTGTACAGAAATTCTTGTGAAATTGTCACAAATACCAAGCGTAAGAATTATTTGTAGTACAAACTTATTTGAAATTTAGTCATTTTTGGAAAAAAGGTGGATATATCTCAGAAAATCTTTCATGCGAACTACATTTACACACGTGGCCTGTGGAGAAAAAAATAAAAAATAAAACTCACAGCATGAAGCAGCATTTTTTCCATCAACCACTGTCTATTTTCTTTCGTCACCCCTTGAGATCCCAAGAGACAGCCAGTTGTGTGATGGTTCTCTCCTCCTCTTCTGTCAGTTCAGCAGTGCCCTGCAGCTAAAAAAGAAAAAAAAGACACCACCAAAATGTAGGAAATGCATACATTGTTTGGAAACTATTTTTGAACACAATTTAAGAGCTGACCATCTGAATGACCTCTCGGACATCTGTATCAACACAGTCCTTGATATCAATCGTGGATGTCTCGGGTGAGCCTCCGAACAACACATGTATAATAGCTGGACTCAATCCAGTTAAACATGGTCTGCCATGCAGGAACGAGTGTCCAATCATTCGCCCTGCCGCAACAAACAGGTCACTTTCTATGAGGAATGAAGATGTTGATGGAATTAGATGACCCTCTTCACCCTCAAAGAGCAGTGTTCCTCCAGGAACTAATTGAGGGGAAAAAAGTAGTTTTATAAAAATGCATGCTATTTATACAATTGACATAAAGCAAAATCAAAGCAAATCAAAAGGGCAATCACAGGCTTTTTTTGCACAGGACACAAGCTGTGAAAAAAAAAATGAAAAAAAAAAACTTTTGCTGCACAAAACTCAACTTACTGACTGCACTCTACTTTCAAATGTTCATGTGTGCTTTGTAGGGCTGCCCTCGACTAAAGATTTTTCTGGTCGACTAGTAGGTCTTTATTTTAAGTGATTAATCGACTAATTCCACATTTATTAATAAAACCATATAAATCATAATAAAATCGAGCCTTTTATTGCCTACATAACCTAATCAGCACTCAAGTGCACGCATAAAGCTTGCCACAGCGCACTGGCAGAAGTAATGATTATGAATGCGTCAGGAAAAAACAGCAAGGAGACTGCTTTAACATTTCAATTGATAAACCAGTGTTTTCAGCTGCAGTGAAGAAGTTGACGATGCTGACTTATTTCAGTTGTGGACGTGCCTATATGCACGTTTCACACTGATTACATAACCTGGGAATATGTTTTCCATTTGAATTGGTTCATTTTAAAAGTAGACATTTCACTTTCTATAGATGTATTTCACATGTCTGTGAGGTGAGTACATATGCAGTTTCGGTTCATTTTTTTGATGCGCTCAAGTTCACGAAGACTGAGACGGCAGAAAGCGCACCCTGTTTGCTTTCATTATTTTACAAAAGCACAATGTTTTGTTGTTATTGTGAGTTCACAAAAATATGTAGATCAAGAATTTTGCAATCATATTTTCCGTTTACATGTACACAAATAATATGATTATTTCAAAAAATCAGAGCAAGGACTTAATTGCGCTAAGATGTTTACATGTCATGAGCAAACCTTTTCACTCCAATTTACACTATTTTCATTATTCGCCAAGATGTGTTTTTTTTAATTTAGTGGGCATGTTGCTGGCCATTTTTACTTACATGAAAAGCAACAATTTTATAGATGTATTGGATATTTTTTGTCACAGTGTTGAACATAGTAATGCCACTGTAACTGGGTTGGCCTTCACTGTACCGCTTTCTATTCTCTGGATGAAGACCGAGCAAAGATTGCAGTGTTACTGCACATGTAAACGTAGTCATTGTATCACAAGGTGCCTAAAGATGCCCACCCCTAGAAATTGTTCACTAGGGTGAACAATTTCTTCTCTTCGATGTCAGTCTCCTATGCTGTTGACGTAGTGAACGCAGTTCAGCACTTCTAGGTTCTACGTCAGAACGCTGGCTCAGTATTGGCCGGCTCCTGCGTCAGCATCACACACATGCATCATGCTGCTTACGTGAACATAGCCTCGGCCAATACTGAGCCGGTGTTGACGGTTTTACCGGTGTGAAGCCGCAACACCGGTTATGTCACTTGCCCACCGCGGCACCGCCCCCACCGTCGTTTTGATTTTTTGAAGTAATAAAAATCATTTAGTTCAGTTAGAGAACAGACAATACAATTAAACTGAATGCGGCTGCTCAATGCAGCATGCCAACAGTCGCATGAGGAGAAGCTGACAAGAAGAGTGAGGTGAGACAGACAAGACGATGGCAGAAGACTTTCAAAATGACATGCAAAAGCTCCTGTTTTAAAAATATTTTGGATTTTGAAAAGCTTGTTGACTTCTGCCATTTATCTGAGGTGATATTGGAAGTTTTTTTAAACATTAATTTCTTATTTATTTGGTTCCACAGTGTTTGCTGATTTTTATTTATTTAAACTGTGTATTTTTTTTTTTTACATCAAGTATGCCATGTCTCCAAGCTTTCTTATTCGTTTTTGCTAATAACGTACGTTTCTTATTTATTTGGTTTCACAGTGTTTACTGATTTTCAGTTTGCTACCTAAACTTTGTGTAAGTTATTTGTTATGTTATATTAAGCATATAGCATGGTGTTTTATTCATTTTGTTACTAAAAACAAACAACTGCTTGACGCCGAATAGATGCTAATTTGAAAGTGAAAGTAAAATTGTACAAGCTTTTACAAGGTATTAAAAAAACAGAAGGAAAGCGAGGAAAAGAGGGAAAGTGAGGAAAACAGGGAAAACTACCACCCACCCACGGTGATACCGGTGTTGTCACACATCGATTAACCGGTGGGAAAATTTCCTCACCGTCACAACCCTACTGCCTGTGTGTGGTTCAGATACCCTCGGATTTCATAAAAGATATCTTAATTTGTGTTCCGAAGATGGATGAAGGTCTTACGGGTTTGGGACAACATGAGGGTGAGTACCGAATGACAGAAATGTTATTTTTGGGTGAACTAACCCATTAAGTTAATGAGAATTTAATAAAAGTGCTTTAAAAAAGGAGAAAGTGTCAAAAGCTGATTGAAAACTTGCCAAGATTAATCTGAAATCCATGCTGAAGTTTAGACATTATAGTTGTGAAAAAATTTATTTTCACCCCTTCACCTACTGCAGGATCACCTATAAAAGAGAAATATAAACTAGTGTTATCTGTTTAAGAAAGGAAAAAAAAAAAACACACCGACCTCAAATTGCATTTAATTAGGAAAAACAAATACATCGAACACTTTACCATCAAGTGAGCACTCAAGAGGACAAGCCCATTCCCTGTTAGTTTTGTAAAAGGACAGAAGCGACTTCTCCCGATCCTCTTCAGTATCTCTAAGATCCATGTGAAGTCTTAGTGGTTTTCCTGTTTCATACATCTCCAAGTTATGTTTTCTGAAACACTACACAGCTGTCAATGGATCTGGTTCCATTTTCCAAGCTGAAAAATACATACCAAGTGACTAAATCAAAACAAAACAACTAATCCAACTAATCAAAATTATCTGATGCCATCTCAGATATCTACACTTTAACTGTTAAACTATATTCTATGCTTAAACACTTTAAAAAGCCCTCGCTGAAGCCTCACCAGTGGAAGCTACAGTGATGAAGCTCCCTGAAGCCTGGGATGCACTGGTGGAACTTCCAGGAGCCTGGGATGCACTGAAGAAACTTCCGGGAGCCAGTGATGCACTGGTGGAACTTCCAGGAGCCAGTGATGCACTGGTGGAACTTCCAGGAGCCTGGGATGCACTGGTGGAACTTCCAGGAGCCTGGGATGCACTGAAGAAACTTCCAGGAGCCAGTGATGCATTGGTGGAACTTCCTGAAGGCTGAGATGCATAACTGAAACTCCCTGAAACCTGAGATGCATGACTGAAACTCCCTGAAGCCTGAGATGCATGACTGAAACTCCCTGAAGCCTGAGATGCACGACTGAAAATCCCTGAAGCCTGAGATGCATGACTGAAACTCCCTGAAGCCTGAGATGCACGACTGAAAATCCCTGAAGCCTGAGATGCATGACTGAAACTCCCTGAAGCCTGAGACGCACTTATGAAACTTCCTAAATCCTGAGATGCATTGGTGGATCTTCCTGAAGCTTCTTCATCTGCAAGGTCTATCATATGAACTTCCTCAGAAGCCCTCACAGAAAAAAATAAGTAAGTTAAAAAAAATGTACAGTACAAACATTTGATTATTCTTTTAAATGTGAAAAGGCCTCAGTGCACAAACCACCTTTAAATTGGCCATTAAAAACCAACACAACTGCAAGTAAAAATGATTGGGTCCAAGCATCAGTAAGCTGAGGAATTTTTGGTTAATATAAAAGGCATTGTCAAATCTGTCACTGTTATAACAGTACATTTTGTACAAACAGGTTCAAACTTGGAATAATATCAGGCATTCCGCCCGGCATATGGCCACATAATGTTTATCACATCTTGGGGAAAATAATTTTCATGTGTCTTCTCCATCAGTTGCAATGCAGAATAATACATCACAATCAAAGAATTTAGCAAAAACAATACATTTTCTTGCACTTCATGCTTGGACCTAAAAATGGACTTAAAGGGGTCATTTGATGCGATTTCAAGTTTACCTTTCTCTTTGGAGTGTTACAAGCTGTTCGTGCATAGATAAGATCCCTAAAGTTGCAAAGACTAAAGTCTCAAACCCAAAGAGATATTCTTTATAAAAGTTAAGACTCGTCCACGCCCTCCTAAAACGCCTCGTTTAAACATGCCCCCACATGTCTATGTCACAATGTGGGAAGATTTGCATAACACCGCCCAAATGGTCACGCAAAGAAAGAAGGCATAACTTTTATTCTCGCTGTAGTATTGTTGCTGACGCCGCCATGTTGTGGATACGCTGTGTGTTTTGGTGTGAAAGCAAAACGACTTTGCTTGGCCTTACAAAAGAGGACACAACTAGAAATAAGTGGTTAAGTTGTATTTACAACACTGTTCCAGAACAGTTCAAACCAAATATTCCTAGTTCAGCTTCAGATTTGGCTCATCCAATTAGTTTTAATATAATGGATTGCAGTTATGAGTCTTGTTTTTACTCATGAATTACAACATGTAAACCTGTTTATGTTCATTATATATATATATATATATATATATATATATCTCCAAGAGCACCGTTCTTTGCTTTACGAATTTGCAGGTCAATCTGAATCTGTGGTTTGTCTCATTTACAAACGAATTGTGTCGCTTAGAAAATCTAATGCGACTATAGATTACAAAGCACTCACCAAAACCATGAGCTTTGTATTGATTTATCATCTAATGAAGTTATAGTTAGTTAAATGAAGTCGATGTGCCACCTACAGACCTTTTTGGTGAAGTGTAGGTTGTTAAAAGACACACAAAATGGCCATTATATTACCCTTTTTGATAACCATTATCATGCAGCCCTATTAGAATGCATGTACACTGAGAAAGTAAACAGTCTGGCTTTGCATCTCCAATCTGATTCATGCAATTTACAGGACTTCAAAATACAGATATAGTAAGTACCTCATGCACAGTTCGCTATGCATTTTTATTACCGTAAAGGAAAATTCCTTCCCGCAGAGTATGCACCGTTGCGGCGGTCCACTAAGCCCACTCCTTTCCATTACATTAGCTTCCTGTTCATACACACAAGAACACCACATTTAACAATAAGGATATAAACCCAAACATCTTCATTAAAATGCACATCTTCACAATACCTAAAAGCAGTAGAATATACATTCTCTCACTGCAGTATAATAAAATACATTTTGGTTAAATGTTGAATGCATTACTGAACCAAGTTAGAGATAAAAAGCATTTTTGAAGAAGACTTACAAGATTTAAGTTTTTTGGCAGTGGACGGATAAAAATTGTAGCATGTCCTATGAAGGTCTGAGGATCTTTGAGATATTTGACTGTGTACCCTTCATTAGGACAGGGGATTAGTATTAGCTCGCGGCTTCATGTAGTTCCAGAAATTTTCATTAGTTCATATCCTCCAGCATTTCTTAGTTGTGGAAATGCACAGAACAGAAATTCGATGAATTCCTGTGGGTCTGAGTGATTGCCTATAACATAAAAAAGACAATTAACAACAAATCTTCAACGAATAACAAATTCAAGGGACCTTGAAACAATGGGTTTATGGGCCCATCAACAGCAAGGCAATCTTGCTGCTGATGGGGGTGGGTGGAAAACCTGCTAAAACCAGTCAGTAGGCTCAATTGGAATGCCAAACACTTCACCTAATGATAAAGGTATATGCTACAAGTGTTTATGGCATCAGTCTCAAACTCAGTGTAATGTCAGATTACTTTTCTTAGGGAATTAATTATTATTAATTAATTCAGGTTTTGAGAGGACTCGAATCTGAAAATTCGGAGTCAACCTGATTAGAACTGATTTCAAATTTGATAGTTTACACTTCCAGCGAGACGTTAACGTCCGTGTACATTACCGATTCTGCGGCTGTTTCTATAAAGTGGGGTAATTCCAACTTTGCAAGGACATTCTGACGCTTCCCATCACAAGCCACTTGTGCTGTTTGTGTGATTAAATCTGCCATGATCAAACTTAAGCAATGAATTTCAATAAATGCAATATGGATCCCCACCTTATTATTGGCAAGTAGGCTTTGTGTGTGGAATAAATGCACTTTTGCAACCTGTGTGACTATACAATGGGGAAAATGAACATAATTGGGAATTATTGGAAATAATATTAGGATTTTCAGTTTTGTCTTGTGAAGTTCCTAAAGGTTCTACCAGTTTTCATAATGTTAATTAGTTGAAAAATGGCAGCTGCAACGGGGTTTCCTTGTAGCCGGAGGGAATTCCGGAGCTTCTGATTGGTTGCTGAGATGACATTTGGCTGACGTCGTTTCTGGGAATGTCCTCGGCAGTGATTGGTTGGTTGCCGGGGTTGCAGAGGAGCCTCGAAGTTCTTCTGAGAGAGTCTGCTTTAGCAAGACTTTGCATTCTGCAGAGTTACGAAGCTTCAACGGAGTAGCTCGAGAGAGTAAGCAGCGAGAAGCCTTGAATCTGTGTTGCAGTGGGGTTTTGACCTGCGGCACAAGTCCGTCCCACGGCGTGCTCTTCCAATCGACTTGTTGCAAGGCGGGGCGTGCATACCTTAACAAGAAGCTTCACTTTATCACATGTCCTCAGTTTGTCTCAGTGGAATGTGATTGTTTCATGTGTGACTCAATAGTGTAAGTGGTCCGTTCGAAGACAGAGATCCTACATCAGTTCCTGAAGAGCCACAGCTCTACACAGTTTTGCTCAAACCATAATCAAACACACCTGATCCAGCTAATCAAGGTCTTCCAGATTACTAGAAACAAAAATGTGGAATAGTGATTAGCACGATTGCAAGGGGTTCCATAAAATAGACAAAGATAAAAAGATTAGACAATTAGTTCTATTCAGAAAGGTATGATGGGTCTAAATTGTAATTCTATCAATAAACTCTTGATTCTGATTGGTCTATTGTAGCATTCAGCAGTCAAATACAGGGAGTTAATGGAACACTGTTTATTTGGGTACTTTCATGTCTAACAGTAAAACTTTGTGGTCTCTTTAAGTAACATTATTTTAAGTCAAATAAATATTTCATGTCCATTTATTACTTGAGGAACTAGTGCGTCGACGTCCTCGTGTAGGTTAAAAGGTGAAGCAGCGAGGTTATGAACTTAGCATATTATCATCACAAAATAAACAAGACAATGACCAGAATGGCATAGTGTCTTTGTTAATTTTTTTAATAACAGATCTTACAAATGGCGTAAGACAAGAAACTAAAGGTCCTAGATCACGTAACAGTTTTACGGAGCTTTTGTGTACTAAAAGTTTATTGGAAAGATTCCTTAGCTGTACAACTGGCATGTTGTTATACAACAACAGTAAAATTACATGTGATCTAGGACATTTAATGTATGCCTTTTTAAAGACTATCAATGCATCCAAAATTGCATACCGTCTGAGTAGGTCCTTCATTTGAATTTAAACTCATGGCAAAGGGAGTAAAAAAAAAAATGTTCTGTACAGCATGAAAATGATGCCGTTGCCAAACTGCTGGGCCAAGCTGGTCTCTTTTCCCTAGTCATGACCACATCCCATATTCTCATAAATGCAAAACGTAAAGTGCAGATTTTTGGCACCACACATAAAACTGAATCCTATCGGTTGCAAAATAGTCTGTTACTTCTCTTTTAAGCGGCATTTTTCCGTAAACTCTAGAAATAGATCAATCCAAACTAGGGGCAAACACGCTGTAGATTAGCCGTCGATTCATAAAATAAGACATTTTCCCACAAAAGCAGTAACGTTAGTGGTAGTAGTAGAAGTCAGCGTAGTGAAGCCTGTCCTCCATTGGCATCCATTAAAAAATGGCCTCTGGTCTCCATCCTTACGGTTTATTTAGCTAACCTTGCAGGCTTCCTTTCAAGCGGGTTGGATTCGTTCAAGACGCAATTAATGCGTGGTAGTATGTTCCAAACCGTTCCTAATCTTTTGCTACTAACCAAAAATAATGTACATTTTCTTCACAAAAAGGATACATGTTTTTTAGGGCATAGTATAAATAGGCGAACTGGGACGCACCATACATATCAACAGTATTCCATAATTTTAAACAAATCTGAGTTAACGTTACAGTTGTCAAATAAAACCTCAAATAAACCTAAACAAAATCATGTCCCAGTGTCCTCCATAAATGTATACCTAACGTTACCTTCTGTCATTGGCCTCGTTTCAGAATTTAAAGTTGGAGCCGAAGTGTGTGCTGTATCTGCTAAACAAACACAAGATATTACAGAGTTAAATTCACAAAATAACACAATGACATAACTCAATTTACACAAAAAATTCGCTCTTACAATTTTCTAAACGACTCGCTGCCTCACAGAGCAACTGGGCAATTGATCTTCTTTCTGCCATGATGGATCTACAAACTCCCGACAAACCGTTGCACTTATCTACCTAAAAGTCTATCTTCACTTGATAGCTCGACTGCAATGTCTAAATGGCTGTTGACACCCTCTCATTAGCATGTTGAGCTGAGGAAAAATAAATAAGCGAATAAACGTTTGAAAGGAAAAAAAAATAGGGGTAGGGCTCGAGTGGAGACTTCCACCGTGTCCCGAGCCCTAGAGAACTCCGCACCACAACGGACCTCGCGCTACGAGCGACGAAGTTTATGGAGCGGTCTCTGGGTCGTGCAATGTCCACTATGGTGATCCAGGAGCGCCATTTCTGGCTGTCTGGCTGACATGCGCGAGACGGACAAGACACGATTCTTGAACGCCCCCGTGTCCCAGACCGGCCTTTTCTGCGA
>NW_015547632.1:349727-358489 GCF_001515605.1 Sinocyclocheilus anshuiensis
AAACTATTATTTTCCTGGCCATGTGAATGCTGAGTTGTTAAGCAGAAAGTGCTGGCTTCCCCCTTCGTAGCTTGGTGCACCTGAGGGAGTTTGCACTGCTGCGTGAGGGTGCAGGAGTAGGGTGTCTCTCCCACTGTGTTTCCTTTTGCAGCCTATAAGAGTACCTGAGTTCTCTTTGGACCATGTCAAGCTTGTCTTGAGTGTTGTTCAGCTGCTGGATCAGAGTCTCTTGAAGTCTATTGATTTCCTCCTGTAACTCCATTCTGCTGGAGTCCTTGTGGGACACCGCCGTGATCTGTTGCTTGAGATCATTTACCTCCTGTTTCGGACCCATGAGGTTGTGGGCCAGGAAGATGATGATCTTGGTGAGCTCTTTGTAGCCATAACTCTCCCTTCAGATTCAAATTACTTCACACTGCATACACACATGCTGTATTTAAAAGCTTCAAGTAAAGGGGTGCTAACCCCTAATTGCTAAAGCTATTTGGTAGCTTAGCCTCAGATGAAACTATGCTAAGTCGTGCTAGCTTAGGTGGTTTGTTTACAACATGGCATCACCAGGTGTGGCATCACCAGGTGTGCTATGTGTGCTATGTGGAGTTAGCACTTCCTGTGACAAGTCATTGTCATAGTAACCAATGCATGCCAGTGCAATTCAAACAGTTTAGCGTCTGCCTATTTCAAAGAAGTTGCCCACAGTTTTAAAACGTGGTGCTTTCAGTCCTTCAAGACTTGTTGCATTAAATAAGCACTTCTGTGAGTGCTTCTCTAATTTAACAATAAACTTCTTGCACTTGTTTAAAGAATAACCAAAATGGGTTTACTGTAAGTTAAAGCCGGTTTAAACACATATGTAGTTATGTGTGCCTCACACATGAATACTAAAGTACAGTATTACACCTTTAATTTCACTCAGCGAGTGAAACACAGTAATGACCACCAGGTTGCTAGGCTTGTATATATACAGTCAAAGTGTAGATGAATTACTTGAATTACTTGTAGATGAATTACAATCTAATTATAATCTATAAGGCCTTTATGCTGTAGAAAGAGGGGCATCACTCAAATCTACCTTGATATAACTGTACTGAGATTTCTTCTTCAAAGAAACAATTTGAACAATACTGTAATTTTGTGATTTCTTCACTAAAGCAGATTAATATATTATGGTACAGTTTGGACATGCCGCTGAGCTGAGATTCAGACTTATGCTTTGTCAGAACAGATTTATGCTTTAATACTGAAATTAGGGTTTCTTCGCTAAAATCAGATTAACCTTACACTGATACCATTAAGCATGAAATACATAATTATCTGTATTTAAACAAGCCAGCAAATAGGGACACAACAGCGTATCTCGAGTCACGCCCTATTCTAACCTGGACTATCAAGCACACACTGTTAGGTTGACAGTGTTTAAGCTCATAACCTTAGTTTTATCATGCCCGCACGTCCTCCACCAATCTGTAGCGAATCAGCTCATTGGGGAAATATGAATAATTAATCATAACTAGTTATAATTAACTATAAATATTTAGATCCGCTGTAAGTATTTACTTGACCTCTCAGGGTCAACTGTCTGTCAATTCTAAGAACGTTAATTTCCTGGTCCACGGTATAGCCTCAAGCCCGTGTTTCCCCAGCAGACTTCTGCCATTCCAAGAGGGTTACAATCAAAGTAGGGGCGCAGGGGGCTTCCACAGGACACTGGAAGGGGCCATACCTGTGGCCCTTTGTGAGGATCCCAATTCGTCGGTCATCCGACGTGACGTCGAGAGTGACCGACTGAAAGGGAACGTCTCGGTTACGTATCACCGCTGAGAAGCCGGGTCACCGGCTCGGCTCCTCAGCGAAAACCTGAATATGCGCTGCATCTGCTGCCTACTTATACTAGTAAACTTGTAAACTTATACTCACGCTGTGATCAGCGGCAGCTGGATGCAATAATCGCATGCCAATGTGCATTGGCTCGTTTAGTTTACACTCGAAGTAGATTGGTCTCTCTAAGCGAGATCCCAATTCGTCGGTCATCCGACGTGACGTCTCCGTTCCCTCCTTCAGGGAACGAGGGTTACCATACGTAACTGAGACGTTTTGTCTTGTTTTAGTTTATTTAGTTATTCACACTTAATTCAGTTATTCCTTTATTGATTTTTCAACCGCAAGACATTTGGTGTGTTAGCTATCAGTTGAAACACACCTACAGTTAGACGTAGTTAAAATATCAGGATGCAAGCAGTAAAAACAAGAGAGGATTCCTCTTTGATTTTCAAGGCGTAAGACTTGCGGACTGCTATCAGTTGAAACACACGTACAGACGTACGTAGTTAAACGTCTAAACTTTTACAACATCATACGAAATGCAAATATTTGTATCACGCAGTGCAATGAAACCACAGAGGGTGGGTGAGTTGGTGTACAATTACTGATGAGTAATTGTACACCCACTCACCCACCCTCTCTGGTTCCATATCAGCGTACTTCAAAAGGTTTGCAACTCATTTGCAATGTTGTACTTGTTTTATAGAATGCTTCAGATTGGGTCCGGCTTGTTTTATGAGCATACCCTTGTTTGTCAAACTAGTCTTAAGTGATATTGTTCACATTTTTAGAATTAAACATGTTAATGACCTCTTTCAGCACCTATACTTGTAATAATGCATAAAATAATTCCATTAGGGTCTCAGCTACAGTTAAATGATAAAACAAACTTAAGAATATCGTTGCCAGTTTGTGGGGGACTGAAAGCTGTGTGCATGCATGAAAGAGTTTGAATGAAAAATGTTTTAGGTTAAAGATGTGATTTAACTACAAACTACAAGCAGCCTAACTTAGAAAAATAACACTATGTTTTTCCCCAACAAACTGGTTGCGCAACACATTTAAAAAGTCAAAAGAAAGTTTGTTGTGTTTTGAAGAGAAAGTTATATATGGTATATAAAATTAAGTCTTTTTTTATTGATTAATATGATTGCATCATGCTGAATTTATGATGTTATGTATTTATACAATAACTGCTTCATGTGCTCACTGGTTACTGTATACATATTCAAGAGAAATGCATAAACTCAAAAGTTTTTAGTCTGTCATTACAAATATCTTAAAGAGAAAAGTCTTTTATGCATTCTATTTTCATTTGTCTCAGGACTTTTGTTACACAAAAACCAACTGTGTGTGGACATGAATCCTACATGAAAGCTAAAAAGATTACATTTTAAACAATTTTCAGCAGTAATATTGAACTTTACACATATTATACTTAACACATCCGTATCAGTAAGATATTTATGTCATCACAAACCATCAGACACATCAGGTGGGGTGATAAGTTAGACTTACCGATTATTTGCTTATTTCTTTTATCAATTGTTTGATCAAATCTTAGTCAAATAAAACTATATAGACCCAGTTGTTTTGATTTTAATAAAATAAAACATTATAGTGTGTAAAATAAATGTTGCATTTAAACAGCATGGTTAATAATACCATTTTTTTACCAAGTGAGAAAGAAAGTCTAATCTGTTGTAAAGATTCTGTGAGACATTTGTAGCACCTTGTTTAAGAAGTACTTTTGTTGCAAACAATCTTATGACAACTAATTTTCAGTCTAATTTAGGTCTAATTCATAAAGAAAAGTCCCTGTAAGTGCCTTGCATTCATCAGAGGATAATTTGACTCTTATACTTAATCTTTTGTTATATTTTTTTATACTGTCATCATTTGTAAAGTATACATATAGATGACATGGGGGTGAGTAAATTATCAGGAAATTTTAATTTGAAAGTGAACTAATCCTTTTAAGTTCTGTTATTGCTACACACTTACACGAAAAGTTATGTCAAAATGCCCGTCTTGGAGACTATTCATGTAAATGCAGTTGGTTTTGTCTTAAGTGAACTTCAACAGTTGGGATAAATACGGATGTGTCAAAATATTTTATCTATGCGTCAGATCTTAAAGCAACAGCATAAAAGCCGCCGATTGCGTCATAAATGTTAATCAAACAAAAGAAAAGGAGACAATCACTCACTCACTGCTCTTGACTGAATCACTTATTAACTTTAATAAGAATCATCTATATTTAACGTATCCAGTGAAGATTATTTTTTTACATTTATTGCATCATGAGATGTCTGTAGTAGACTATTTCTGTAGAAGCCTTTACTAGACTATCTGAAAAACTTTAATTTGTATTTTTGAGTAATATATTTATTTATCATTTAGCTTGTAAGTAATACTTGGAGTGTTTACTTGAGCACCTTGTTTAAGAAGTACTTTTGTTGCAAACAATCTTATGACAACTAATTTTCAGTCTAATTTAGGTCTAATTCATAAAGAAAAGTCCCTGTAAGTGCCTTGCATTCATCAGAGGATAATTTGACTCTTATACTTAATCTTTTGTTATATTTTTTTATACTGTCATCATTTGTAAAGTGTATATATATATTTACTTTCTTGTACCTTTACCAAATTTTGACTGAATCACTTATTAACTTTAATAAGAATCATCTATATTTAACGTATCCAGTGAAGATTATTTTTTTACATTTATTGCATCATGAGATGTCTGTAGTAGACTATTTCTGTAGAAGCCTTTACTAGACTATCTGAAAAACTTTAATTTGTATTTTTGAGTAATATATTTATTTATCATTTAGCTTGTAAGTAATACTTGGAGTGTTTACTTGCCTTCAGTAAGCTTGAGAATGTTTTATTACATTAGTTTATTATTTTTTAAAAGCCGCCGATTGCGTCATAAATGTTAATCAAACAAAAGAAAAGGAGACAATCACTCACTCACTGCTCTTGACTGAATCACTTATTAACTTTAATAAGAATCATCTATATTTAACGTATCCAGTGAAGATTATTTTTTTACATTTATTGCATCATGAGATGTCTGTAGTACACTATTTCTGTAGAAGCCTTTACTAGACTATCTGAAAAACTTTAATTTGTATTTTTGAGTAATATATTTATTTATCATTTAGCTTGTAAGTAATACTTGGAGTGTTTACTTGCCTTCAGTAGGCTTGAGAAGGTTTATTACGTTAGTTTATTATTTTTTGCTTTTGTATTGAATTTTCTTTAAACATAGTGGCAGTTTCTAGCTTCAAAGAAAATTGATTTTTCTAACATCTTTGTGACAATAGTTTTTATGGGTCCAAAATCACCTTGGGTTTGCATTATTTTCTAATAATTCAACGGCCCTTCATCAGTTAGCCTATTCCTTACATAATGTAATTTATTGTAATTAATGTAACTATAAATGCATTAAAAAATAAAACAGGTGTGAGTTGCCTGTGACGTATGAAAAGTATATGTAGGGCTTTTATACACAGTGTGTGCCATTGTACAGACTAGGTTTATCTCTCACAGCCTCATTTTCATCCAAGAAAAAATTCAAAATGCCATGTCTAAGGGGTCCGTGTACTTTGACCATTAATTTTTGGTTTTATTTTTTGCATTCAAAAATAAAACAGGTGTGGGTGCAGGTATAGGGCTTTTATACACAGTGTGTGCCATTGTACAGACCAGGTTTATCCCTCACAGCTTTATTTTCATCCAAGAAAAAATTCAAAATGCCCTGTCAAAGGGGTCCGTGTACTTTGGTGTCCATTTATTTTTCTTTTTTTTTAAACCCAGAAATTAAAATGCGGTTTCTTCTTTAATGGTTCAAACACTGATGAATAGAATAAGCTGACACAAACTAATTTTGATTAGTCAAAATTCATATTTCATAAAAAATTGTACAAATGATATAAAGCTTGATTTTTATTGAGATAAAAGGTACATTTCCTGCTCTTAAGGTCCCATTCACCAAGATACCCCCACCCTTGAATTTATTCATTTATTTTAACGATGAATAATGTTACATGACTTTAAGTTTGCTAAGCAAAGCATGACACTAATTATTAATCAAAAATCTAAATGGCAAGATACACTATAGGTTTGCTTTTGTTACATTTAAATGGACATTGCGGTTTTTCTAGTTGTAAAGGTTAAAACAATGTTAAGATACTAATAAATAATAGTGTTTCGTTGGACTCGGACTCGACAGCCTCAATATTTTGCCCCTTACAAGACATAATGACATAAAAGGGAGAAAAAGATCATCTACAGCAATGAATCCTATGCTTTATCTTTCCATTCTTCCCTTTGTGTGACTGACGGAAGTTTGTAAACTGCGGCTGTCACTTGAAAACTGGAAATTTCCAAACTCCCCATGGCAAAAGCAGACACAGAAGTGGGGCAGTAGAGCTGTGAAAAGATTGCTCTCTCATCTCCTTCTTTTGACAGATTTATTCCCTATCAAACTGAGGTCTACTGTACAGTAGAGTTGTCAGTTAAAGGGGTAAGTTATGTTTTAGGTGGGATATTATGAAAGCAAAAAGCAGAAAACAAGACCAATAACCTTGATTTATTAACCTATTAACACAGTATACCCCATTTCCCCATGATATGTACTTACAAGTCATTTGCCCACCGGCAACTATAGCTGCCGCTTGGACTTTTGATTAAGTGTACAAAAAACTATAGATCTCCTGGAAGATTTGTTTTGTTTGGATGATTCTAGAGACCTTCATGATTATGTAGATATATATATGTCAACAAAAAATACTTAATAGTAACATGAAAATTACATTTCTTTGGGAGGGTTTGCCTTCGCCATGCTTCCTGGAAGTAGGGGTAGGAAGTTGACAGCCTCATGTGACAGGAAGGAAGTGAATACCTTTTTTTGTTTCTTTAAATCCTTTATTTGGTTGTTTGCTTGCATGTCATTGAGACATAAAACGTGGATAACATCTATAAAAATACTTACAAAAGAACAAAAAATACTTATTAGTAACATGAAAATTACATTTCTTTGGGAAGGGTTTGCCTTCGCCATTGCTTCCTGGAAGTAGGGGTAGGAACTTGACAGCCTCATGTCACAGGAAGAAAGTGAATACCTTTTTTTTTTCCTTGAAATCCTTTATTTGGTTGAGAAATATGAAATGCGGCAACTATAGTTGTCGGTGGGCACATCACATGGATCATTCAAGATAACCAAATGCAACATTACACAATTACAAATGTATACTCATAACTCATACTCATGTAACTCATAAAACGAACATTATTCGAAGAATAGTTCGTAGAAAACATTATTCGCAGAAACCCTCCAGAGACTGACTTGTGTGTCTGAATCTCCTCGATCAAAAACGCGGAGGCAGTTAGGAAGACAAGTCCCTGCAGAGGTTAAAAAAACCCTCTTGTTTCATAATGCATTTATAAATAGTATCAGACAAAAGTACCAAGACACTAAAGAAGAGAGAGTGTGTCAGTTTATATCACAAATTGTGTCAGGAAAGATAATAAAACATTACAAACTACAGAAAACTACACAGACTTCTCTTGGTTTTTCAAGAAAGTGATTAGGCAAGAGTAACTAAAGTGAACTGACTTTTCAAAGAAGTAAATATCGATCAACACAAAGCAAGCTCCAAAAGAAGGTACAGGAATTCTTTTTGTGACACGATGTAAGCTGCTTGACTGCAGGAAAAAAAAAACATCACAAGAGGAAAAGCAAAAATGCAGAAAAGGTTTCTAAATGATACCATAAAAAATCTTAATTTCTTCTTGAGAATCCATCATAGTTGTCATATGCACTTTTCTGTTGCATGCTTCCTTTCTGGGTTGTCCACCAATCTATATCTGATAGAGGAACCTGTCTCTGTAAAGTCCATGAAAACTTATCCTTCCTTGTGCAGAAGCTTCACACACTTCAAATTCTTGGGACGACTGACTTGGGAATCATTAAAAACTCAATATGCTGTTATCCTACAAGCAAAGAATGGATGTATGGAGAGTGTGCCGAGTGCAGAAGCAATGTCTATCAGTTCAACTCTGAGTATGATGCTGAGGCTCCAGTAATGTTTGTTCCGTGGACAACTGAACTGGGAGGAAGAAGGAAGAAAAATAAGTGAGAAAGGTGGCACTGCCCCACCGCCCCCCCACCAGACGAGAGCCAATCATGATTTTGTCTGATCTATGAATAAAATATAAAAATTTAATAATTAAAATTTTCTCATTTTATTTGTATTATCTTGTTGTTTTAGTGGATAGAATAAGTATGTTTTGGGCTAAATTAATTTCTATGACATTTAAGCCCCATCCTCGCGAGCCGAGACTCATCATGATTCTTAACTTGTCGCGATAGGCTACATGAGAGGACCCAGCAAGCAATTTTGCGTTTAAAAGACGTCTATTAGCCATCTAAACACAGCCCAGACGTCTAGGCTAAAACAAGGCTAAATTTGGGCTGTCAGTGAACATTTAAAAGACATCTAATCATAGCCCAAGAATAGACTAGTCATTAGACCGCTATTAAACGACTACATACAGGTGCATCTCAATAAATTAGAATGTCGTGGAAAAGTTCATTTATTTCAGTAATTCAACTCAAATTGTGAAACTCGTGTATTAAATAAATTCAATGCACACAGACTGAAGTAGTTTAAGTCTTTGGTTCTTTTAATTGTGATGATTTTGGCTCACATTGAACAAAAACCCACCAATTCACTATCTCAACAAATTAGAATATGGTGACATGCCAATCAGCTAATCAACTCAAAACACCTGCAAAGGTTTCCTGAGCCTTCAAAATGGTCTCTCAGTTTGGTTCACTAGGCTACACAATCATGGGGAAGACTGCTGATCTGACAGTTGTCCAGAAGACAATCATTGACAATCTTCACAAGGAGGGTAAGCCACAAACA
>NW_015547632.1:358731-359083 GCF_001515605.1 Sinocyclocheilus anshuiensis
TAACAAGAAATTTAAAAGACAAATCAAGAGCATGTTATCACACTTAACATTAAAACATTACGGATAAATGACAACATTAAAAAAAAGATTAACCCTTTTGTTGGTTTACTTATTTTAACAAATAAAACAACTAACAGTGAACAAATTATTAATTAGGAAATTAGGAATTATTAATTATTGGTTTTATTTCTTGTTTAAAATGCTTTCCAACTGCATTCCTCAAGTCCAACTCTGTTGCTACCAGGAAGTTGGTCATCACAGCATCTGCCAAATAAGAAAAAAAAAAAAAAGCACAAGAAAAGCTTGACATAATTTTTTACTTTAATTACACTAATTGTGACAGGGAGTCATT
>NW_015547632.1:359713-361138 GCF_001515605.1 Sinocyclocheilus anshuiensis
AGAACCAAAGACTTAAACTACTTCAGTCTGTGTGCATTGAATTTATTTAATACACGAGTTTCACAATTTGAGTTGATACACATACCTCTAATGACCCAGAACAGTGCAGTCTTTTCAAATGCCTCTTTATGCAGCGGACCACCCCCTTCATGTTGTTCTGGCACTGTCTTTGTGGTTTCTTCAATTCTGCACAACTTTGACACCTGAATAACACATGCCATTGTCAGGTGGGTAGTATTATGTGTCCGTATACAAGTGTTTACCAACCTTAAACATTGATGCTCATTGACCTGCAAGTTTTCCATCACTAACCCTTTAAAACTCTTTATTCCAGCAGTTTAAGTTTTTCCCTATTAGTGCCCCCCACAATCGGTCTCTGCCTCCAAAATTGGCTGGCACAACTGACTTCATAACAACACAGTGAGAGCTGATGTAACTAAAATGTAGCCCAGATTTGCATTTGATAAGAAGCTGCGTGGGCGAAAATTACATGTAAACAATTTTAAGGCTATGCTCATCGCTGGTCTGGTTACTGGTATAGGGCTATCCACCTTTTTCCTACGCCCCATGATGTTTTGCGCGAATTATGGGTGGAACTTCCGTTACGACGGAAATAATCATTCGCTGCAGTCACAGTGCCGCTACTCATTCATTCATAGCAAGATGTGGAATCACACGCTGACAGAACTTATAAAGGACAACATCAACATGCCCGTCCCTTCCTCAATAGAGGAATGGGAGGACGATTTTAAAAAGTGGCCGCGCATAACGTACAGTAGCATTTTTAGCTACTTTGTTGATTCAATTGCTTGTGACGGTAAGGCAATGAGCAATTTGACATTTAATGTCAAATTAATGTCAAAACATTTAAATGTATCATTTGATACAATGCACTGTGCATTGTGTAAATATGTTTTTAGACTGTAAAAACTAAAATTATAATCAAAATTATAAAACATCTAAAATTACACTGCTAACCATACCCCTTAAACCTACCCATACCATGGAACCTGTGCCAGCCTTACCCAAATTACACCTCAGTGGCATCAAATAAAAATAAAAAAAAAGGGGTAAAAAAAAATTCTCCCCATATGCACATAGTCGTTAAAGACACCTAATATGAAGTGGGATTGATGATGATGATTGTACTATATTATTAGTATTACCATTAGTATTAGGCTAGTAGTAAAAGCATAATCTGAGTGCTAATTAATGTGTTTAACATCTAAAAGCTACAATCCTAGGGAGGCAAGAAACTAAAGAGTAAGAAAGACTATTATTTCTTCTATAAAGGTAGAGAATGCAGTCAGGCAAGGCATGTCATGTCATGTACTCAGGTCTGGATTGGTAATCGGGCATACCGGGCATTTTCCCGGCGGGCCGACGCACCTAAGGATTCTTACAGAAGGTTTTTTTTTTTTTTTT
>NW_015547632.1:361270-362490 GCF_001515605.1 Sinocyclocheilus anshuiensis
CAAGGACCATCACGCACGGACAGCAAGCAGCCAGTGGCCCATTGGTTTGTCTCCTGTATTGACAGCGTAAACCATCCGATCACAATGCGCTATCGACGGAGCGAAGTATTTTGCTCCGCCTATATAAAGATCGCTTCACCCCAACTTCTTCCTCGTCGGCTTTTCCCACGTTTTCACAACAGATTTATCAAGAACAGGCTTGCTCTGTGGTGAGTGATGCGGGCCAAAGTGCCAGGCAGGAGAGGAGAGTAGTAGAATCTGTAAAGTGCTTGATAGGGACTCGCAACGGAGGCAGGCATCTAACCTATCCTAATGTGTGTGCATGCCATGAGTGTAGAATACATAACAGAGATGGGCACTCGAGTTAGTGACTTGGACTCGAGTCGCATTTTTATAGACTTCAGACTTGACTCAGACTCGACATGAAATGACTCCAGACTTGACTCGACTCGAGGAAAAGGACTCGTGTACATTTTAAAAGCAACTCGAGTCTTTTATCCTTAAATAACTGATACTCAAAAGGCGGACCGCATCCGCCCCCCGGCATCCATCCGGACCGCGAGCGGTAACACAGCACCATTTTAAGTGAACGGCGCGTCAAAACAGCGGAGCGGATCACATAACAAGCGCTCAGGGTCATTTATAGTAAATATCTTTCAGCGCTATTGTAGTATTATCAAAAGCCAAACGCTCTTTGTTCAAGCCCTTTCAGCTCCGTGCGCTTTCTCTCTGTCCGGACGCGCGCCGGCGCCAAGTTTAGAGCTGCGGATCACATGGTTATTTTAACAACAACAGAAACAACAAAATACAGCAGAAAACAGCAATGGTGCAAATATAGGTATTTTTCATACTATCCATTTATCTATCTATAACCTATGACTCTGACTGTTCAAACCAGATGTGACAATATGTTTCTGATCTACATTTAGCATTATTAATCTGTAGGCTAAGAACATTGCAAAAAAAAGAATCATGTCATTATAATTGGGAAAATTGTTGTTAGATGGCTAGGATAGGACTTAAAACTTTGAAATTGTTAGTTATCTTTATTTTCTGCTCAAAGCATTATTAAACATAGCATTATTTATTATGCCAAAAATAATGCTAACTTAATGTTTTAAAAGTTTTTGGATTTGATATGATGTCATGCATCCCACAAGCTGTTAAATGTTACATTCATACACATTATATGATATTATTGATATTCGGCTGTCTTTCAT
>NW_015547632.1:363016-363182 GCF_001515605.1 Sinocyclocheilus anshuiensis
CTAAAGCTCTCATCTTTGACAAAGTCCATCATTTATTTTAATTATTATATTGAATTTATTACTGAACAATGGCTTGTTGGATACAGAGAGAGCATGAGCTAATTGAATAGAATATCTTTGCCATTGTACAAGTAACGTTACAATAAGATTTATTTTGAAACTTCCA
>NW_015547632.1:363463-367237 GCF_001515605.1 Sinocyclocheilus anshuiensis
AAACACACAACATTTACCAGAGAGCTTCTCTCTTTTTTAACACACTGAATGGTGATACACTATATATCTCGTTTTTGTTTTTAGTTGACATCCAAGCAAAAGAGAATGACTCCCTGTCACAATTAGAGTAATTAAAGTAAAAAATTGTCAAGCTTTTCTTGTTTTTTTTTTGTTTTTTTTTCTCTCTTATTTGGCAGATGCTGTGATGACCAACTTCCTGGCAGCAACAGAGTTGGACTTGAGGAATGCAGTTGGGAAGCATTTTAAACAAGAAATAAAACCAATAATTAATAATTTCCTTTAAGTTCACTGTTGGGTGTTTTATTTGTTAAAAGTAAACCAACAAAAGGGTTCATCTTTTTTTATGTCTGTCTGAAATATTTTTATTATCTTAAGTTGTTAAAAATTCCTGATTTTTTATCATAATATTTAAGTGTATTGTATTTATACAATTTTATTTTGTCATTAATTCTTTTGCATTTTTATCATTTTGTATTGTCTTAAGTTGTCCAAGTTGTTAAAAATTTTATTTTTCTTAATAAAAGCTCTATGTATGGATTGCCATTTTGTTGTCTATTAGATGTATATATATGTAGTCGTCTAATAGCGGTCTATTTGATGACTAGTCTATTCTTGGGCTATGATTAGACTTCTATTAGATTTTCACTGACAGCCCAAATTTAGCCTTGTTTTAGCCTAGACCCATATTCACCGTCTATTAGACGTATATATGTAGTCGTTTAATGGCGGTCTAATTGATGACTAGTCTATAAATGGGCTATGACCAGACGTCTATTAGATTTTCACTGACAGCCCAAATTTAGTCTCGTTTTAGCCTAGACCCATATTCACCGTCTATTCATATACAATCGTTTGAGCGGAGAGTGCAAGGAGAGTGCAAGCTAAAGTGCACTTTGCAGGACATGGAGGCGCCAGCGCGATCGCGTGCATGTTTTTTCAGTGGATACGCCATCATTTTTGCTCGTAAGGGTAATACATCATTCGTAACTGTGAAGGGTCTACTTTTTTTGTGTGCACTCACAATATCAACAAAACGTGTTTTTATAAAATAAAACAAACGATGCACTTTCTGCCTTCTCGTCTTGAACAGGAGTGCTTCACAAAAATGAACCGAAATTCAGTGAATACAGACATGATAAATATATCTATAGAAAGCTTTAAATTACTACTTAACGAAATAAAACAAATCAAACAAATCTATTCTTTAATTATAATCATAATCCGTAAAGATGCACTACTCTCTAAAGGCGCGTCTAATGAGGAGATGGCGAGTCAGGATCGACAACTTCATCCTTGCGACACCGACTCAGAAAACACTAGTACATAATTCAAATATCTCCTTACTGTTTCCCCCTGACACATTTATGGTAATTACTTTTGCAGATGCCTTGCGGCAAGCTTAAGGCTATTGCGTGCATTTGAACGCAGATTTCTTCAGCTGCGGGACACCAAACACCGTCGAGCTGCTCTTGACAGTCGCGGTAGCACGGTCTCATGTTGTTTCCACCAGCGTAGCAATTTTTTCAACACTAATTGATGAAATACAAAAATAAGGAGAAGCCTAAAACAGGCCCGCGTCTGAACTGTGACGTGAAAATTGGCCCGAAGCCCGGCCCGAGGGTCGTAAAAAAAGTCGGGGCCCGTTGGGCCCGGGCTGAAATACAGGGCTCTAGTTCGGCTGCATCCGAAATAAGTTTCTCAGTTATGAGGAGAATAAGAAACTGGCTCTGATCTAGCACACACAGAACAATTTGACTGAAAATTTATCAGAAGGGATGAAAGAAAGATAGCGGTCATCTACGCAATTCAGAAAAATAGCTTTTCTGCATTGTTTTTTTTTTTTACTCTTTGTACAGCAGTTATTGTTCATTCTAAATGTATTTTTAATGTAGAATATGTGTTACATAAATACATGAAATGTAGAACATATAAAAAAGTGCTCGTGGTTCGTCTGCCAGTGGGTGGGTAAAAGTGAAACTCCGCCTATGGACTGAGGTGAGACCCTTGAGCAAGGCACCGAACCCCCAACTGCTCCCCGGGCGCTGCAGCAATATGGCTGCCCACTGCTCTGGGTGTGTGTGTGTTCACTACTGTGTGTGTGTACTTGGTTGGGTTAAATGCAGAGCACAAGTATGGGTCACCATACTTGGCCACACGTCACATCACTTAACATAAAAATACAATTACCCTGCCTCATTATTTGATGTATTTAGTTAATATATGTCTGATGGTGTATTATTTTGTTGCCTCATATGGGCAATTATGTAACTGCTGCATAGTTATTGTATTTATAATACAATGCATGTAACATTTATATGATGTTTTACAGTATAAACCCAGTAATATTGTAAGTGTTAGGCTGGAGAGCGCTGCAGAGTTGTATGTGTGTGCAGAAGTGGCTGTGCAGAGTGGAATTCAGGGTCAAAGAGATAAGGAAAAGACCACACTTTGTTGTTTAAAAGCTTTAAAAGCATTGTTAAGAAAAAGACAAGACATTGTTTGTTGTTAATGCTTTTTATTGGCAATGTGGTTTATTAAGAGAACAGAGTAGAGAGGAAGAAACATGTATTAGAAAGAGCAAGAGGGCAGAGTGCTTACCAGGAGGTGATGGGCCGGTTGCGGGACGAGACGCAGAGAACAGCAGAGGAGTCCGGAGGAAGAAGAGATAATGAATGAGCCTATTTAAAGAAGACATTGAGGGAGTGTCCAGTCTGAATGACCTCATTTGGTGAAGTCACAAATAAATATCCATGATGAAGACTGTGACATCTGATGCTGCTTCGGGACCACCTGAAGAGAAGTTCTAAAAAGAAAAACCGACAGACTGGTCAGTGAAGGAAAAGACATTCCAGATGCCAAGCAATTGTATGATTGTCTACTGAATGCCCAGACCGCTATACAGCTGTTCTACACTGATGAGGAAGCTGTGGGCAAAGCTGTACAGAAGATGAAAGAACCAGACCAGGAAAGATCATCTACAGAGATGTCAGCTGTCTCTGCTCTACTAAGCAGATTCTTGAGTGTACATGTCACAACACACAAAGGTTTGTGTTTGATGTTTTGCCCATCCTTTATGCCACCACTGAATGTGATGTTCAGCCAATCCTTTCTGACACCACTGAAGATCAACAAGCACAGAAAATGCACTCTGTAAATACAGGGGCCTAAAAGGCACACGGTATTGATACAAAATACTTCAGCTAAAATAATGTTGTTTTTTAAATAATATCTAAGTTAGTACTTGTTTAAAAACAATCACTTTAGCAAAGTTTGTACTATTTTCTGCTTATTTTGAAAAATAAAAGAATAAATTTTTGTTCAATAAATATACTGTCATTAAAATATGTTAATATAAAAAATATATTTTAAAATATTTAGCTGTCTCTGCTCTACTAAGCAGATTCTTGAGTTTACATGTCACAACACACAAAGGTTTGACTTTGATGTTTTTCCCATCCTTTATGCCACCACTGAATGTGATGTTCAGCCAATCCTTTCTGACACCACTGAAGATCAACAAGCACAGAAAATGCACTCTGTAAATACACTCAAATGTCACAAAAAGTATGCTTGTGTTTTAGTATATTTCTTAAAAGCTTAACTAAGCACATATTTATTATACTTCTAGTATACATTTAAAAAACATTCAAAAAATATTTTTAAAGGAGTAAAATTGTATTATAAATATAGGGTACAACGGGGCTAAAGGCCCACCTTAAGAAAAAATGTGCTATTCACTGCGCCTAAAATGTA
>NW_015547632.1:367672-368009 GCF_001515605.1 Sinocyclocheilus anshuiensis
TTTGTTCAATAAATATACTGTCATTAAAATATGTTAATATAAAAAATATATTTTAAAATACAGAAACAAAATTATTTTAATAAGTAAAGATTCTGAAAGTATTGAAGGAGATCCGATAATAATTGAATATATATTTACAGAAGTAACAACAAATTATATTTTATTATATGATATGATTAATATCATGTTTTTAAAGGTGTCATATGATGCGATTTCAGTTTTTCCTTTCTCTTTGGAGTGTTACAAGCTCTTGGTGCATACAAAAGATCTGTAAAGTTGCAAAGACTAAAGTCTCAAATCCAAAGAGATATTCTTTATAAAAGTTAAGAGTCAACCA
>NW_015547632.1:368028-368302 GCF_001515605.1 Sinocyclocheilus anshuiensis
TCTAATATGGACACCCAACATAATATATGATATTTACCATCTGAATCTAACCATGTCATGTCAACAAATGGAAAAGACAGCCATCTATTAATTATCATGTTAATTACGGTGCCTTTAGCCCCAACAGCAGGGGCGCTTTTTACAGTAGCCCCTCACTGCAGAACAAAGATCCAGGGGGTGGGGTTGCCACACCTACCTAACACGCCCCCACACGCCTACCTAACACATGTGTTCTAACACGCCCCCACATATCTACCTCACTATGTGGGAAGAT
>NW_015547632.1:369564-374711 GCF_001515605.1 Sinocyclocheilus anshuiensis
GTATAAGTCATTATAATCAGTAATTATGTCCCCACTGGATGCAACAAATGCCTCGTTTGTAATGGGTTTTAATGTTTTTGCCTCGTCGCTCCGGCCGGGACACGGCATCAACAGTATGGTGAGGGGCCTAACATTTCTGTCTCACGCTAGAGGTATTCGGCCAATCACAACGCATTGGATAGCTGGCCAATCACAGCACACCTCGCTTTTTCAGACTGATGAGCTTTGTAAAAATCGACATGTTTCAAAAAGGCGGGGCATAGAGGAGAAACAATAATGTACAGTATGTGGAAAATAATGTGTTTTTTTTTACTTTAAACCGCATAAACACATTTCATTACACCAAATACACCAAATAATGTTCTTTTTAGCAGCATCATATGACCCCTTTAAATATGATGGTTTTATTCTAAAAATTGTGATTATCTCTAATATGGACACCCAGCATAATATATGATATTTACCATCTGAATCTAACCATGTCATGTCAACAAATGGAAAAGACAGCCATCTATTAATTATCATGTTAATTACGGTGCCTTTAGCCCCAACAGCAGGGGCGCTTTTTACAGTAGCCCCTCACTGCAGAACAAAGATCCAGGGGGTGGGGTTGGATCCACATCTAGGGGGTGGAGATGGTAGGTTTAATGGTGGAGATGGGTGGGTTTAGGGATCAGGGGGTGGAGATGGGTAGGTTTAGGTATATGTAAGGTGGGAGGAGTTGGATCTGGATCCAACCTCGCCCCCTGGATCTTGTGTTCTGCAGTGAGGACCATCTCGCTTTTTATCCCAAATACCATACTTTTACATATTCTTTAGTTATTTCAAAACTGTTGCTTTAATTATCTTAAACAAAACTGAAAATCATAAAGAAGACCTTTGTCTCAAAATATATGCATTAATTTGAGCGATTCTCATTTGCTACTTAAATCTACAACATTTTAAAAAACATAAATTATTAGATCAAGTAAGCACAGAATCAACTTTGCACTGCTGCGCGTGATCGCGTCCAGGATCAGACAAGAATACACGTGCATCTTGAAAATTGGATGTTTTGGAAAGTGCTATGCCACGTTTTTGTGCCATCTAGTGGTTTAGATTAAAATAATATCAAAGGCGCCTTTTACCCCGGGGCGCCTTTAGCCCCGTTGTACTCTACTATCTGAAGTACATTTTAATACGCTTAAGAATAGGCCTACATCTTTTTTTCACGTGAGTACCGGTATATATTATCAAAATCCAAATTTTAGAAAAATATTGAGATAGTAATTTTGTTATATCACCCATACCCTAACACTAGGTGGTGCTATGTAATATTTATGTGGACAGATACATTTATTATATAGCACCATACACCTTTGGGACTTGAACCCCTAATAACAATAAATCCTAAATCTTAAAAAAAAAATTAAAAAAAACTATAGGGTTTCAGTGCCTCATGCTTGGTTGGACCCCTAATAATCATAAAAATGATCAGAACAAAAAAAAGTGTTTCAGCACATTTTCAAAACAGTTGAAACCCTTATAATAACAATGTCAAATTCCTACAATTACAATAGGGTTTCAGCACATGCTTGAACCCATGCTTGGTTACAGATTTAGGGAGATTTCCAGCACACAGCCTCCATGTAGTTCGAAATTATCACCACCAGGTGTCCGACTAGAACCATATTTTCAATAAATGTGAGACCCAAATAAAAAGTCCAGGTTAAGCAAGGCAGTTTACTATAATGGCATTATTGACTGGGTTTCTGACTGAGCTACGTTTTAGGGTATTTCTTTACAGGAAAGTCAGTCACAAACAAATTCAAATATGTTTAACAATGATTTGAACATTTCTCCAGATTATATTATATAAACAAAACAAAACAGAAAAAAAAAACGCAACAACAAAACATTTTGGGAATTAAATAGACGAACATACAAGATTATATACGTACTACTGTAAAAATCACTTGCATTTACGGTTTAAAACAGATTGCCATGTTCAATTAAAAAAAAAAAAACGACAACGACACACATACTGTTTGAAATTTTTCATAATTAAGTTGAATTTACAAATAGTGTTTTCAAAGATTCAGATTCACCACATTCTCTCACCCCATGTGTATCTGAGAATATCTGTGTGCACTTGGGTGTAGTTTCTATGCAAGCGTGTACACTCCATTGAGGTGCGTGTGCAGCGGCAGCGACAGATGGCGGGCTCCTCTTCCCTCGGGAAGGCAATCTCTACGAATGCGAGCGCGTGTCAATCACCCGCTCTCATGTGATGGCTCCTGCCAGTGACGTGCCCACCATATGGCCTGGCATCAGAGCAGGTATGTAAGGCTGCCTGCAAGGGATGCCACACCGCCTCGCTGCAGTCCGGAAAAAAGATAACTCGTACCGGATCAAGAGACAATTGAGCTTCTCTTTTTCTTAATCTTCTTAGCGTAGTAGGGAACTAGCGTGGAGATGGTGTAGACATACGCGCCCTCATCCATAGAGCACCACAAACTAGGTGAGTTTTTCGAACGCGATAGAATCATAACAAAATCTAATAATTATTTATAATAAGATATGTCAACTGATGCTGGTTCAATTTATTTGTTATGCGTTTATACAATTTAGATATTTATCATCGGTGTTTTTATCTTCGTTTTTTTTTATTAGATCATTTTAGTCTATACCCTATCATACGTTAGAATTAAAGCAGACGTGTAATGTTACATATGAGAACGAAAATCTGAATCGACTCGTTCAGAACAGATGTTAGGCTATATCAAAACGGCTACACTGTTTATAGGCTAATTCTGTGTATTCAGACATATTTCACAAAACATTTATGAGATTGGTTAGCAGAGAGTGTTGTGTCGTATATAATATGTTGTGCAAGAGAGAAAAACATTTAATTATTCTAAAACATTTAAACATTTAAAACGGGTAAATCTGTGTATCAGTGAGTAGTGTTAACGTCACTATTTTAACAGTATGCAGGTATTACTACCAATAATATCATATTACAATAGTTTACATAGTATAGCCTACAAATTATTTAAAAACAAATTCTTGTTCATTTTTCAGAACAAAAACACTGGACCGCTCAGATTTTTTTTAACAATTAAATTGACTTTTTTTAATTTTTTGTTTATTACATAAATATTATGTTTATACGTTCAGTCAAATTATCGAATTATCTTAGAAGGTTTTTTTTTTTTTTTGCTTTATACTACGATTATATAACAACGTCCCCTCCTTTGAATGGAAAGTAGGGGACAGGAGGTAGAGCGACAATTGTTTTAGAACCTAGACATGGGTTGCATTCATCAAGAGGAGCAGGGAATTGGCTATTGAAATGAGATCGTATTACAAATAAATATTAAATTGACTTTACCGTTACAGCTTTTCTTTTCTTTCGTTTCGTTTTTCTTTTTATGTTTTCGCCGTTTTAAACGTTTTCGAAAAAGTGTTTTTTTTCCTAATGTGCTGGAATGCTGCCAGAATGAAGATAGAAATGAAAGGGTGATGGGGGTACCCGCTGCTCAAAATGCCCCCCTGAGACCCAAAGACAGGGGCCGCGTGCGAGGACCTGCTGCGAGGGGCCAAACATGACTACAGAAATTGGGAATTGGGGAGTGAGACCGTCTGGCGACGTCTGTCTCTCTCCAGGAATTAAAATAACATTTTATATTAGTCTTCTCCCAAGATACTCCCAACTTTCTCAAAATTATGATAATAGTTATTTAGTCTACTCATATTTCCCATGCCAATGACATTTTTTGCTCTTCATTTTAAATAGTTTGTTTCATCAAAGGTAACAGTGAAAACTACATTTAAAACAATCCTTATTTACTTCCCTAATGGCAGAGTGCATTACCTTTACATTTCGCCGAGGTCGTTATTATTATTTCAAACCACATTTATGCTGTACACAATTTGAACGGCAGAGTTTAATAATTAAAACGTGTTTTGATGTTTCAGTGCCGCTGCCATGTTGACTAGATTATTCAACGAACCTTCACTGCTTCCGGACATGCAGAAGTTCGGGGGCTGGGTGGATGAGAGCGGGAGCGAGGACTCCAAAATCAAGGACGAGGAGCAGGAGCGCTGTCGCCTAGGCGACGAGGACTTGGACGAGGGCGACGTGAAAGACGGGAGCAGCCGTGCTCAGTCAGAAATTGCAGGGGAGGAGGACGATGATGAGGATGTTGATGAAGATGATTGTGTAGATGACGGGGACGGAGACAGGCCCAAAAAACGTGGGCCAAAAAAACGCAAAATGACACCGGCTAGGTTAGAGCGCTCGAAAGTACGGCGCCAAAAAGCAAACGCCAGAGAGCGCACACGCATGCACGATCTAAATTCAGCACTGGACAATCTACGCAAGGTCGTACCATGCTATTCAAAAACTCAGAAACTCTCCAAAATTGAAACACTAAGGTTGGCGAAGAACTACATTTGGGCGCTGTCAGAAATCCTGCGGAATGGGAAGAGACCGGACGTGGTTTCGTATGTACAGACACTGTGCAAAGGCCTCTCCCAACCCACGACCAATCTAGTAGCTGGGTGCCTCCAACTTAACTCAAGGAATTTTCTAACGGAACAATGTCAAGAGGGAGCGCGCTTTCACTTACCTAACCCCTCGTTCTCCATGCACGCATTTCCATACCAGTGCTCCCGTCTATCAAGCACACACTGTCAGTCCGGGTCCAATGCACATAGCCTCCGAAATCATTCTTTCTGTTCGTCCTATGAGGCTCTGTACACCGAAGGCACGTCCCCAGAATACAACAGTCCAGATTACGAGAGTCACCACAGCCCTCCGATGTGTGTAAATGGTAACTTTGCTTTAAGACAACCGGAGTCACTGTCACCAGACGCGGAAAGAGGTTATCAATATTCTATGCATTACACCAATCTGCATGGCTCACGGTCCTCCGCTGCTCATGGTCTTGCTTACGGCCCATCAGGAACTCGCAGCGGCAGCGCTCACTCAGAGAACCTTCCACCGTTTCATGATGTTCACGTGCACCACGATCGGGCGCCTCCATACGATGAACTCAACGCCCTTTTCCACAATTAGGTGATTTTTCCCTGTTAATGAAAAAAAAAAATAAAAAAAAAACCAGACGTGGAAAAGGAAAAGACATTTCCACATTCAAAACATT
>NW_015547632.1:375653-376462 GCF_001515605.1 Sinocyclocheilus anshuiensis
ACATATATATATATATATATATATGTTATCACAAACTTCTGTAGATTTCTTCTCGTGTGAGTGTGTAGACAGCTAATATATTAGCTCTGTCTACACACTCACACGAGAAGAAATCTACAGAAGTTTGTGATAACATATACGGAGTTAAATTCTTTCGGGAAAAAAAATGGAAATAGATAGACCTACTAATCATTATGTCAGATAATTTAAAATTATAGGGCAGCTTTCCTGCATTGGAAACGCCAAACAATTGCTACTAACACTAACAATTCTAATGTTTGAACCATAATGAGTATCTAATGTAATAACTCAAACTGTTAAATGAAGTCTGTTTCTTGATCAAATAAATAAAGACGCATAATGTTCCAGAATCATCTGGGGGCTGTCATTTATCATTGAAAATTGGTCAGGCAGAAATTTTAAGAATATACCAACTAATTCAAGAACAAACAAACTTGTGAGTAAACCCAGTAAAATTTCACAAATAATGAAAAACTAAAAAATTAATTTTATTTATGTTTTGATGAAAATTTCAAATGATCTATTTTACATATCACCAGAAGTTAGTATAATGTATTTTTGAAGTCGACAGCTGCAAATTTCACAATATCACAATCAGTCTAATTGTACAACAGTGCTGGGATAAGATAAAATGCAAAACGGTTGGAGGACGAATTAAAATAGAACGCATCATTATGTGTCGATATAAATTAAAGATAAAATCACACATATACATATATATATATATATATATATGTTATCACAAACTTCTGTAGATTTCTTCTCGTGTGAGTGTTTAGACAGCTAAT
>NW_015547632.1:376622-383531 GCF_001515605.1 Sinocyclocheilus anshuiensis
AAACGCCAAACAATTGCTACTAACACTAACAACTACTAACTCATTGGGGGGGGACCAAGGCGTTATTGGTTGGTTTAAATGATTATATATGTAAAATATTTTAAGGTTCTGCATATACTAAAGCGTAAATTGCTTAAATATGATTGTTTACATATTTACATCCATTTGGTTAGCATAATTACAGGACTGCTACGTCCTGTTTTCAGTTAATTCTAGTCTGCGAAACATTATTATTATTATTATAGTCCGAGCTAAATTCTTAATTCTATATTTAGGCAAGTTGGAGTACACCATGATCTCTTCACATTATGAATAAATTAACTAATTCGTGAAAGAATTTTACTTTGTGACAATTTGTACATTAATTATCCCACGGTTGGAATTTAGGTAGCATGAACATATTATTTCATTATCATTTTAGCAATCACGAATATACCAATCAATGCAATTTAAGTGCACAAATAAATAGTTTGAGTGGGGCAGCAAATGTTGCATTCGTTAAAGCACTATGTCATTGGTATTGTTACCATAGGACTACTTTAATCTAAGATGATTATCATTGCTCCTTTAAATAGTATTCAAATATATCGGAATAGTTAGGCCTATTTATAGTTTTACATAGATATGTTATTAAATTGCATTTTAACGTTGGGATATTTATTTATTTATTATTTATGTTGCTATCAATCAGCAAATTCAGTTCTAAACAAAATTAAGTTCTTTGTGTTGCATTAGATTTTTAAAAACAGTCCAGGTGTCATCTGTCAGCAGAGGGAAAGTAAAGCTCTTCTAGGTTCCTTGAAAAACTAGAGCAAAGTTTCTAAAGAAGTGTATGGATGGAAAAAGTCACATATATATGAGCACACAACAAAACCGTTTTTGACATTTTTAATTTTCTATTTTTATTTTAGTTTCCGCCCGAAATCAGGTAGTACTGTACATCACAGAAACCTTTGAGTTCAAAGCGCTTATTTCTCTTGTGATTAAGGCATTGATGTTTTGAGCCCAGAAGGTAAAAGCCAACAAGGAGACAAAAGGCGCTCCCTCCTTAAACTCGACCACAGCCGAGGTGATCTTAAGCGGCGTCCAGAGGCCACGGGCTGGCACGGACGCCTGGGACTCAGGAGACATGCGCTTGCCAATTCGCTAAATGTCTTAGCGTCAGTGCGCAGGGCCAGCGGGGCAGCCCACCACAGCGATGCCAGCTGCGCCGTGTGCCAAGCCTGGCCAAAACTGCGCTGCTGGGTGGAGACGGTGTTTCTTTCTTAATTCAGCAGCATCTGTTCATTACTTCATATTTTACAGGGAAGAATGGTTCAACTATGCTAGCAACTGAAAGAGCAAAGCCTAACTATCGAGACTGCACCGGATAACAGTTGTAACAAACACGCAATCATGTATATTAATTCATCTGATACATTTTAAACAAATAATAATGTAGCGTAGCTAAACAAGATGTGGAGAGAAACAATATTCTACGGGGGAAAACTATTCTTAAAATAAAATGGAAAACGAAATTGCAACAATAACAAATCATCAGCCAATGTATTATAGGAAATTAACAGAAATATTTGAAATAGTTATTATAGGACAAAATGTAAAATATTAAGTGAAAAAAGATTTCACTTACTTAACCTTTAGGTTTAAATAAAAGCAAAGATATCTATATACATCTAGTATCAATAAAATTAAAATGATAACCCCATCAATTACAATAAGTATTACATTTTAAAATAATAACACTAATAACAACATGCCACTCAAAACTGCTTCGACTGACTAAATCTCCCAAATTTTGATATACAGTATCATAGTGTAGAATACTGTGTAGAATACAGTAATCAGGTAACATTACTTAATGACTTAACATTAATTGCATTTGATTAATAAAATTTAAGATAGAAAATAATTATTAAAGTGGTTTTCTAATCTGGGATATTAATATATTTGGATTTCAGGACACCCAGTATCCAATTTACCCTCATGATACTCAATGAATTGAAGCTTTCTCTGAGACAGATTTGGGGTACAGTGTGCAGTGTACTTGGTTTACACCTTATGCAAAAACCTTTAACATTTATTTTTTAAGACCAACATTCAGACTCCACTTTTAAATCAAACGTGGGTGACGTGCAGTAACTGTGTTCATTGTACCAATTTTTGCATGCCAGCCACACCCCAGCAGTGCCTGTCATGGAGGCTGGCACAGATTGGCATAGCTTATAAAAATTCCACAGCATCTGTTCACTGTGGCAGGGTGGCACTGCAGAGAAAACGAGTGCAGAGAAGATCTCACTGCCCTCTACCCTCGCATTCTTTGCTCTCTGTCTCTCCATCCTTCTCTCACTTTTACATTTTTAAACACGCTGTCACTTTTCTCCTCTTACATTCATTTGAGCCTTTGGTACACCTGTCCTCATATTTTTCATCTTCTTAGCAATTAATGTGTTAAGATGAAGAACAAAGAAATGTTCTTGTGCAGAAACACTTCTCACTTAACTGTAATACAGAATCAATTTTGATAATATTTTTCATCAGCCAAGGATTCAGAAAATCAAAACTTTTCTTCTTTAACAGTAGGGTAAGACGGGGTAAGATGACCACCACCCTAATTTTTTATTAATTGTTTTTTATTATTATTATTGTTTTTATTTTTATTTATTTATTTTTGATGCCACAAAATCTCATTGGAATACTGATGAATGGCTACTTTTTAATTTTTTTTTATATATTTAGTTTATCATTTGATCTGAATATCAGCATTTGTGAGATTAATCTAATTTGGTGTCTCTGGAGAATAGTTATCTATGACATTGTATTATGTTGAATATCAAAGTTTTTTTGTATCTATTTATTAATGAGGGATTTGTCAGCACATTTATGTTTTTAGATTTGTGGGCTAAAAATTGTAGAAAATTCGAAAATTAGACCCTAGTAACAACAAAATTTTATTTGGAATAACATATTCCAGACTCCGTCCTTATTTGGTTTGGTTCCTGTTCCTGTCCCCATTTAGTTCGATTAGTTCCAGGTGTTTCTCATTATTAGTTACCCTTCTCAGCTGTCTGCCCCTTGTTATCTGCCCTATTTGAGTTCGAGCCCGTTCTGTTCTCCCTTGTCTGGAAATGTTCATGTCAACCTTTACTAGGAATGTACATTCATGAAAATGAATTTAAATGCATTGATTTACATTAAAAATGAGTTTTTTTTTCTATCTTATACTTTCGATTAGAATGTGAGTGGTCAGTGTTGCAACACAAATATAGGTAATAGAAAAGTACAATGATTTCCCTTTTATAGTGCCATAGTGTGTTTTCGCTTGCATAATCGTGGGTTTACAGCACAGTGTTCAGTGTGTGTTTATATCTTGAGTACATATGAGTGCTTTGTGGTTGTTTCTCCCTTGTCTGGAAATGTTCATGTCAACCTTTACTACGTGTGTTTTCACTGGACTAAGCTGGAGGGAAGGGATCCTCTGGTGTCTGGAGAGCATCCGGCCCCGATCCAGAACCAGCTCGCCGCTGACTCAGCACTCTTGGATATGGCGCTACCTCCAGAGTTCTCGGCTCCTATCCTCACCCGAGAATCCGCTCCAGAAAGTTCTCCTTCGTCTCCGCTGGTCCCGTCCAGCCCTCCTTAGTCTCCTGATTCCCCCGAGTTAGCCAGCCCTGCTCCTCCAGAGCGCCCTCCAGTGCCCGCTACTCCAGAGCGTCCTCCAGTGCCCACTTCTCCAGAGTGCCCCCCAGAATTCCTAATTTTCCCCAAGAAAATCTTTTGGGGGGGGCGGGGGCCATGTGGCCGTGGTGGCCGAGCCAGCTAAGGTCACAGAGGATCCGCCATGGCCTCCTGAGTCCCCTGCTCCGCCATGGCAACCTGAACTGCCAGCTCCGCCATGGCAACCTGAACTGGCTGCTCCGCCATGGCCCTCTGAACTGCCTGCTCCGCCATGGCACCCCAAACTGCCTGTTCCGGCATGGCCCCCTGAACTGCCCGATCCGCCATGGCTCCTCCGACTGTCTAATCCACCCTGGAGGTCTTCCCTGTGTCTCTGTCTTGCACCAGCCTCCAGGGTGCCCACCCCCCCTCCCCGGTGGTATTGTTACGGCACGGGACGCGCCTTCCGGGAGGGGGGGGAGTAATGTCACGTGTATGTTCCCGTTTAGTTCCTGTTTGTCCTTATTTGGTTTGGTTCCTGTCCCCATTTAGTTCGATTAGTTCCAGGTGTTTCTCATTATTAGTTACCCTCCTCAGCTGTCTGCCCCTCGTTATCTGCCCTATTTGAGTTCGAGCCTGTTCTGTTCTCCCTTGTCTGGAATTGTTCATGTCAACCTTTACTACATGGGTTTTCCTGTTCCCTTGGATATTATTAAAGTCTACAAGTCTGAATTCGACTCTGCGTCTCCTCGTTCCTCACTCCGTGCTCCTCACAGTAGCAAACCGTGACAGTTATATAGTGTTATACAAATTGTGAATGCTTTTGTACATTCATGCAACTGATTATGTACAATTGCTGTTTCCTACATTATCAGTTGCTTATGTTGATCAAAATATATTTTGGTTCTCTTACGGTATATATGTAGATGTTCCTGTGTGTTTCTTTAGTGCAATATAGTTTGATTGTGCATGTGTGTTGTGGTGTAATGTGATTATAAATTTGGCCCTGTATAAAAGTGTTTCAATTGAGGAACAGATGTTCATCCGATGAGAGTAACCACATTTGGTTTCTCTCCTCTAGCCAGTCACAAGATAGCCATTGTGAATGTTCTGGCATGGAGCTGCTTTATTCTATGCTAAGTGTGACATCAATTAAAGAAAAACACACCGCATGGGATGCTGAGTATAGGATTTTTCTTTCATTAATACCAGGATGTGGTATGTAGTGGGTGCTTAAAAACTGACACTGACACTGACAACTATTAACCTAAAATCAACTACGTTCAGAATTCTTGCAATGATAGCTTGCTGTTGAATCCTGCGTTTTCGGCAGTCACATGTATGTAACTGTTCTTCACTAGAACTGACACACCATCTGTGGTCTAATAATCCTCAATATTCAGTTCAGTGTGCGCACACAAACACACACACACACGTTGGTTTTCCATGGGTTTTATGGGGGCATCCTATAGACGTAATGGTTTTTATACTGTAAAAACTGTATTTTCTATCCCCTTACCCTAATAGAAAACTTACTGCTATATTAGATTTTCAAAAAAAAAAAAAAATTAATAAAAATCATTTTGTATCATTTGTAAGCTGTTTTCCCCATTGGGACCAAAAAATGTTCCCACAAGGTCAAAAATTACTGGTATTACTATACTTGTTAGAACATTTGGTCCCCATAGGGAATACCAGGTTTACACACACAGGGGACGTGTGTGTGTTGGTACACAACACTAGTTACACCAAAAGCACATATAGGCATTTCATCTAGGAAAAAAACCTATAGCTTTCAATTAAGGATGTGCCGATCTGATACTTAGTATCAGAATTATCATGAGCTGCATGGGGAACTGAAGGTGGAGGATCCAAATGCAGAATTTATTGAAGGGGGTAATCCAAAATCGAAGTCAAAAACAGGCAAGAGGTTAAACACAATAAACAATCCAAACAATGACAGAGTTCATGGCTGAGGCAAACGGAGAAATCCAGAATAACAGGCAAAGAATCAAAAACCAAGACACAAGAGAACCAGGATACAAGGCTTAAAAATGCAGTAATGACACATGCTGGACTTGGCAATGAATGACTTAATCAATTAGGCTTATAAAGTAAACAGGGTTAAAATAGACAAAACAGGGTTAATGAGACACAGGCTAAAACAATGAGCGCTGATGAGTCTGTGCAAAGGATAATGGGGAATGAAGTCCTTGACAGAGTGACAATAGTCTGGGGTGGAGTGCCCTCTAGTGGACAACCAGGGCACTTCAGCTGGTGTTCGTGAGAGGTATCAAGTGCATTCACATTAACTATTTTATTATTATAATTATTACTACCTACTGAACTCAAAAATAAGAATTAATATTAATACATTTGCCAGATAATATGTGGTTACTTCAACAAAATCTGTAAATCTTAGATCAAGTTGGAAAAAAAATTGTTACAAACTGTGCACCTTGTGAAACCAACAGTTATGGATATAATCTGTTCTAAGATCTGAACATGTATGCAGCAAGAACAAATTTAGTCAGGGCCGTTTCTAGCCATTTTGACGCCCTAGGTGAAATCCCTATTAGCGCCCCCACCCCCATCCCACTCCCAAACAAGAAAATATAAGATTACATACAAAATAACATAAAACTGATTATGTAAACACTCAAACCTTCAATGACAACCTTGACACATTTCCAAATTATATTTACATATACTGTAGGTTATTATAATTTCTTTTCAGACATCAGTTTCTTGTCACATTCAAATTGGTTGTCATAGTAACGACAATTTGTGGAGATTCAGCGCATTGTGATTTACACAAATCTGAACGCATTATTTGCAAATTGACTGTTAGGATAAACATTTTGCACAATTTATTATCTGTAATACCATTATAGCCACTGGATGCCTGTATAGCTCTATGTAACAATCCCTAGTTTCTAAGAAATTGTCATCACACATAAATTAATTTGATAATATCTAAACATGTATCCAAATCTAAATGGAATAAGTGACTACTTTTTGTCTTTATCTGTTTTTTGTTCAATTGTTTTGTCAGTTATTGCATTATTTCAGTCAAATATAAAACCCTTTGTTACTCAAACTACATATAAAATATGATCAGTGGCATAAGAGTAATCAGAATGCAGCTACTTGCTCCTTTGTTACTCATTGATGCGTGAACTTCCCCTTTAAATAACGCACTCTGCCCTCTATGTGTATGACGCTGCTCCCATTAAGCGCTGTTGGAAGTGAATT
>NW_015547632.1:383765-385287 GCF_001515605.1 Sinocyclocheilus anshuiensis
TTGAATTTGGACATGAGGGAATTTTTTTAAAACCCTAAAATATAATACAGATTGAGGTGGTTAACAATTGCGGACAAAGTTTTACATTTCAAAATGACCAGTAAAGGAATTCTTTTTTAAATTTCTGATTTGTGTTGTAACTTATTGAGTATTGACACCACAATGTTTGATTAATGTGGCAAGATTTGTAGGCTTTACCTGTCCAGCATCCGTCTGGCACTGTCTTTGAGGTTTCTTCCTTCAATTCTGCACAACTCTGACACCTGAGTAACACATGCCAATGTCAGGCAGGTAGTATTATATGCGTCCGTGTACAAGTGTTTACCAACCTTAAAACATTGATGCCCATTGACCTGCAAGTTCTCCATCACTAACCCTTTAAAACTCTTTATTCCAGCAGTTTAAGTTTTTCCCTATAGTGCCCCCCACAATCTGTCTCTGCCTCCAAAATTGTCTGGCACAACTGACTTCATAACAACACAGCGATAGCTGCTGTAACTAAAATGTAGCCCAGTACACACATTAACCTCAAATAATTCACCCCTACCGTTTTATTACATTATGTTTTCTGTTTGTACTATTTAGGTTTTAATGCTGCATTGCACATCCGAACTATTTGCCCTATTTTAATACTGCTGCAAACTTTTTTTATAATTGATCATTTTATATTGCCATTTTAAATCATCTGTATTCTTAAGTTTTACTATCAATTTGGAAGTTTCAAAATAAATCTTATTATACTTGTACAATGACAAATATATTCTATTCAATTAGCTCATGCTCTCTCTGTATCTAACAAGCCATTGTTCAGTCATAAATTCAATATAATAATTAAAATAAATGATGGACTTTGTCAAAGATGAGAGCTTTAGTGAGGACATTTTTTGAGAGTTTTTTTTTTTTTACCATTGCTGCCCGGATTCTTTTCCATTTCCAACCGCTTTTTCAGATGTTGAAACTCCTCCTCATTTTCTCCAATTCTTCTGAGTGTGTTCACTGTATAAATTAATATGGATTAATCTTTGTCAAAGCTGTGTTTGTTCTGTTGTTTGCTCTTTCGCCCTCTTCTTGCGCCGTTTTAAAATCGCTTGAGTTTGTAAACACGTACAAATGATAAAACTTTTACTCTATTAAATTTTGCAATTAATCCTCTGAACACATGCGTGCTACTGCCCGGATTCTTTTCCATTTCCAACCGCTTTTTCAGATGTTGAAACTCCTCCTCATTTTCTCCAATTCTTCTGAGTGTGTTCACTGTATAAATTAATATGGATTAGTCTTTGTCAAAGCGGTGTTTGTTCTGTTGTTTGCTCTTTTGCCTCTTCTTGGCTGTTTTAAATTCGCTTGAGTTTGTAAACACGTACAAATGATAAAACTTTTACTTTAAATTTTGCAATCAATCCTCTGTCTGAACACATGCGTGCTCAACCGTGGGCCTAGTAACGGATCACTATCAACTACGATCTGCTCCCTTCACTAAAATGTCACGGTTCCTAAACATGATAACAAATAATATAGATAA
>NW_015547632.1:389239-391836 GCF_001515605.1 Sinocyclocheilus anshuiensis
ATATGATGTGTAAAAGAGGGGAAAGGGCCAAAAAAAAAAAAACAATTAAAAACCCCTTTAACAAAAACATTCTTCTTAATAAATAACAATAAGCATATTATTTATATTCTCTTACTTAATTCACATTCTTTTATAAACCTAATAATATCATCATATATCTTGTTAGCTGATTTCCCCAATAAACCTGAGAAGGAAAAGTCATGGTGTTTAACTTTCTTCATTGACTTAATAAGGCGATATCTCTCATTATTGTATTTCATACATTGAAGTAGTACATGTTCAACTGTTTCTTGTTGATTACAGTGTACACATTCCCCAGTTGGGTGCTTACCAATTCTATATAATGTACTATTAAGTCCAGTATGTCCAATTCTAAGGCGTGTAATGATATTTCCTTCCCTTCGATTCCTACTCTCCTTTCTCCCAGCATCAACTGTTTTTTGTATATTATACAAATGTCTACCCGTTCCATGGTCATCCCAATATATCTGCCAAACTGATTGTGTATATGTTCTAATGTATACTTTAGCTTTTGCTTTACTTAATGGAATATGTAGATCTACTTGCTTTATTCTTAGAGTTTACCTTAGCCAGAATATCCACCTTCTCATTTCCCTTCACACCAATATGAGCAGGAACCCAAATGAATTGTGTAGACATACCCTTAACTTTCATTTCATACATCTTGCAGAATATTTAGTTAATAATATCCATCCTAACTGATGACCTGCCAGATTTTATACTTTCAAGAGCTGAAAAACTATCAGATGCAATGACAGTGTTATTTATTTCCTTCTCTTCTATCCACTGTAGGGCCAATAATATTGCCAATAGCTCTGTAGCATATACTGACAAATGGTTGGTTACTCTTTTGTTAATACAACATTCACACATTGGAATATATACTGCTGCACCTGCATATCCTGTATCAGGATCCTTGGATCCATCTGTAAATAAAACCATTGACTGTGGGAAATGTTTCTCAAAATACTTCTGGACTATATACCATATCGGAAGTTGATTAGAATTGTCTTTCAGTTCCTGCTGTATACTAAGGTCAACAGTTGGCAAGGGGAATAACCAGGGAGGAATAGAGGAAATTGATACTGTATTACTGTACTGTAATTGATGTAATCCTATATTTCTTGCTTTAGCATCACCTATCCACCCAAAACTTGTAAAATTGGTTTCATTGTGTTCCCAGCATTCTTTTAATACGCTTTTGACAGGATGTTTTTCATTTTGTCCTTGGAGATTGACCCAGTATGCCATCATTAATTTTACTCTTCTAATTCTTAATGGCATTTCTCCCATTTCCACCTGCATTGATGATACCGGAGATGATTTGAATGCCCCACTACAGATTCTCAGGGCATGAGCTTGCAATACATTTAATTCCTTGAGGTTTGATTCTGCTGCTGACATGTAAGCTATATATCCATAGTCAAGAACAGATCTCATGAGTGCCCGATATATGTTTTGTAGAGATGCTCTACTTGCTCCCCATTCCTGTCCTGATGAACACCGAAGTATGTTTATGACCTTTTTACATTTGTCCTTCATTTTATTCAGATTAACTTTCCATGTTAATTTTTCATCAAACCAAACCCCAAGAAACCTAACAGCTTTTACTTGCTCCAGTTGTTTGCCCATATAGATTCAAAGAAAGGGGTGAGATTTTGTGCCGCCTTGAAAAACAAATAACCTGTGTTTTTCCTACAGATAATTTAAATCCCCATTTATTGGTCCATTTTTCCACTTCATCAATTGCAGCTTGCATTTTCTTATTGACATATGATATATTGCGGCCTCTAATCCACAAAGCCCCGTCATCTGCATACAAAGATCTTCCTACGTTTTGTTCAACCTGAGAGAAAATATCATTAATCATTATGTTGAATAATAATAGACTAAACACGCTACCTTGTGGAGTACCATTCTCCGCCGTGTATACTCTGGAATATTCATAACCCCCCATCACTTGTATTTCCCTCCCATATAAAAAGTCCAAAACCCAATTATATGTTCTACCGTTAATTCCTAATGATTTTAATTTTATTAATAATCCTTCTTTCCAGAGCATATCATATGCCTTCTCCACATCAAAGACGACTGCTATTACTACTACTTTGTTGGTCTGTGCTTTCCTTATGTCGGAGTCTAGGCACAATAGGTCACGGAATGCCAGGAGAAAACAAGATAGATCCAAATGCAGTAGTTTATTAAAGTAACAAATAATCAGAACAGAACAAACTAGACAAAATGTAATCCAAAACAGAGGGAACAGAAAACACGATGTAACCTCAAACAATACTGCAGCAAAGACAAACAGAGTGAGCATGGTATAAATAAGGGACAGAGATAGACCAGGGCATGAGCACAGAACGGCAGGGTGAAAGGCCAAGGCGGGGCCAGCAGGATGAACCAGCAAGGCCCCAACCACACAGGAATCACAGCAGATAGCCAGGATGGAGCCGGAGGAATGAACCAGTGAGGCTCCTGCCAAACAGGAACCCAGGCGGGCAACCAGAGCAGAGTCGGAATCCTGCCAGGCAACACTGGTGGGACAGAAAACCCTCTCCTGTAAACAAGAGCAG
>NW_015547632.1:392155-395166 GCF_001515605.1 Sinocyclocheilus anshuiensis
CTCTGTGAGCTCCCGGACTGGAGCGGGCTCTGGAGTGGGCTCTGCTGTCCCCCTTCTCGCCCTCCACCGCTTAGTGGGAGTCTGAAGGATAGAGGTGGTGGGAAAATCCCTGCGGAAGGTTCTGATTGGCCTGGTATTGCCCACTGATTTCGACCCTGGAGATACTTGACGAAGCCCCAGAAGTCTAGGATCTCGAGTCCATCCACCTCCCACTGGGGCAAAGGATTATCCAGACAGATGTTAAGGAGATCCTTAAGTGCAGCCTTATTATAATTCAGCCCCACTGCCAGCGTCCAAAAGGTCTGGGCAAAACCACCAACCTCCATTCCTTGCTGCCGCCGAGCCATCAGAGTCCGGTATCGAGCCAGTCGCTCCTTCCCTGTGGCAGGAGGGACAATCCGAATGTCCATATTTCAAAAAGGGAAAAAGAAAAGAAAAACAAACAGGAAGAGCGCCCTCAAATGGCCAGTCCAGGGCACCACAACAAGACACTGTGACACAATACAGAATCCATTGTATTCCGACCCCTACGAAACCCACTCTGATATGGAGATAAAAGAGTTTTACTTTCCAGGAAGTATGTTATTCTTTCTGTGATCATTCGTTCCATGATTTTGCATAAATGTGAAGTCAAGGCAAATGGTCTGTAACTAGAAGGATCTGATGGGTCTTTCCCTGGTTTAAGAACGGGTACTATTATTGCTTGTTTCCATACTGAAGGAAGTTGTCCAGTATCCCAAATTTGGTTAAACAGATTTAATATTATTTCTAACGAGTTATCTGTCATGTGTGCCAACATTTTATAACATACCCCATCTTTCCCTGGAGTAGTCTGTCGAGCACTAATTATCGCTCTTTTTAACTCAAACATGTTTAATGGTAGATCTAATGTATTTCCTGACATCTCATTTTCCTTTAAAATATTAGGATATTCCATTAAGGTTTTATTCCTACTCTGTCTGGCCTCTACTGAAAGATTATCAGAACTATGAACTTTCAGAAATGTTTGAACTAAAAGTTCAGCCTTTTTTAGGTTGCTAACAGCCATCTTATCTCCATTGTTCATCACTGGCAATTCATAATTTCTTCTGATCCCCCCCATTCTTCTGATCATGCCCCATACATCTGATAGTTGTACTTCTCGTCCAATACTACTGCAATATTGTCTCCAAAATGTACATTTTTGTATTTTAATTGTTTTTCTTACTATTGCTTGAGCCCTTTTATATTCAATCATAGCCTCCTGAGAATGATGTTTTTTGAGTTGCCTAAATGCTTTATTTCTTGCTTTTATAGCTTCTTTGCACTCGATATTCCACCAGGGTACACTCTTGGAACATCTAACTCTTGTGCTTTTAGGTATTGTTTCCTCAGCTGACAAAACAATTTCATTAACTAGTTTATTGTTAAATACATTTATATCCCGCTGATTCTCCTCTCGTAGAGCCACAAATCTTTTTTTCACAAATTTCTTTAAAAACTTCCCAATTTACATTCTCCAGTTTCCATCTAGGAATTCCCTTTTCCTTTTCAAAACAAATTTTTGTGCCAACTTTAGTCACTATCGGGTAATGGTCACTCCCTACATTTGTATCTTTAGACACTCTCCATGTGCTGATCCCTGCTATTGAACTAGATATAAATGTTAGGTCAAGTACTGCTTCTGTATTATGTATATTATTATATCTTGTTCCTTCTCCATTATTAATACATACTAAATATTTATCATCAATAAATTCTTCAATAAGTAGGCCATTTGCATCAGTATTATTACTCCCCCACAATGAATTATGTGAATTAAAATCCCCACACCATACTATGCTGTTTCGTTGTGGTCCCACTACATCTTCTAAAATGCTTTGATTCAATTTTTCACATGGATTATAATAATTAATAATATCTATGCAACCTCTTTCAGTCCATACCTTACTACTAATTGATTCATATTTTGAATTTATTTGTACTACCTTATACTTCATACCATTTTGAATAAATGTTGCTACTCTTCCTCCTCTGCCAAGTTCTCTGTCTCTTCTAACTACATTATATCCCTTTATAATAAAATCTAATTGTGGTTTTAACCATGTCTCCTGTATACATATTACATTAGGGTTTTCTACTAAATCATCAATATACTTCTTAAACTCTTGACCGTTCGCAATTAGACTCCTTGCATTCCACTGTAGAATAATCAGCACTATTAAGATGATCCAGCCCATGTCTGAGAGGATTGTGTTTCTTCATTGAGGGTATCTCTAACTGTTTCCCAGGGCAACCCTTTTACATCTAGATACCTCTCTGCTGATTTGACAATTATTTTGATCCTTTCATTTCGGCTTTTCATCTGTGCTGAACAATTTATTATTTCTGCCATAAACAGTACAAAATCATTCTTTTTCACTATCAGAGTGTCTTCTTTCAACTTATCACATCCTTGACATTTTCCTATTTCTTTGTGCATAATTTCATTTTGTTTTGTCATTCTCACATTTCCTGAAACCTTCTTTGCTGCCTCTGCATAGCTGATTCCCTGAACCACCTTGATTCTTTGTACTTCAGCCTGCCTCTTACTAACTTCACAGCCACGATACGCTGAGCTATGTTCCCCTCCACAATTACAATATTTCAGCTTAACACCCTCATCACATTTGCCATACTCGTGTTCTCCACTACATTTACCACATCTTTGCTTTCCCTTGCACCCGCCGCCACATGTTCAAACCTCTGACATTTGAAACATCTAAGTGGAGGAGGTATGTATAACCTCACATTGTAACACATGTATCCAACATATATCTTTCCAGGCAGAGCTTCCTCATCAAAAGTGATCACAACCGAAGTGCTATAACTTACACTTCCGTTCCGATCTTCGATGCGATGGTGCCGCAGACGGCAGCCTCAGTGTTGGGCTCTCCAGTGTTTGTACTGTTTTTGTTAGTTTTTCCTGTTTTTTGTTTCTCAAACACGATCAGTTTTACCAGGGATGAGCTGCTGAACATTCGGCAGAACAC
>NW_015547632.1:395232-395411 GCF_001515605.1 Sinocyclocheilus anshuiensis
GGTGCACCCAGGGTCCGTGGTGTCCCGGCGCCGGAGTGAAGGACATCGGGGAAGATCACGTCCTGGGTGCACCGGGCCTGTGTAGAGAAACACACGGAGTAGAGGTGGTGGGAGACGACACAATGCATAGGACTAATTTCGTTGTGTTGTGCTAATTTTGCTGTGTTGCGGCTTTTTTC
>NW_015547632.1:395422-403776 GCF_001515605.1 Sinocyclocheilus anshuiensis
TGTATACTTACCTCGGACTTGTGAGCGTCAGCCTGGGATGTTTCCAGCGCGGCTCTCTGCTCTCTCAGCTGGGTCTGCTTCTCCACCAGGTCACGGATCTGCTTCTCCACGGCCTCCAGCTCGAGCTGCACCGAATGCAGCTCGAACGTGTCCTCACCTGCACTCAAAGGTAGACACACATCCGCCATTAAAGCAAGTAACAGTGAGTAAAACAATGGTAATGTGTGTGAATAGAGTATTAGCAATGTAAGCGAGATTAGCGGCAAAACAACGCTGGCGATGCTAACAGGCTATATGCTAATAGCAGACTCTGGAAATCAAAATAGAACTAGTGATAACAAGGCGCTCTGATTGTTTTGTTGTAGAATACGATAGGGGATATATTCACACGTTATAGAAACGAAAATTATGGTATATAAAATTGATTTTAATATAAAAAATTAGACGACAAAAATTAACTTGACGGAGCTCAAACTCAAAACACGAATATATATACACTTTAATGATTGCTTATCTGCACCTCTGATTCTTCTTCTTCTTCTTTTGGAGTTTTATGGCGGTTGGCAAACAAACGATAGGTGCATTCCCGCCACCTACTGGGCTGGAGTGTGGACCATTGATGGAATAGGAAGAACTAAAAAAAAAAATATATAATATAATAATAATAGAAATAAAAAATTAAACCCTTCTAAATCCTGTTTAACAGATCTACTTTTTTTAAGAATGTAATTAAACCATTATATATTTTATAATGATTCAAGCCATTATTCAACAAAGTTTTAAGTGTAATATTTTCTATCCCTATTTCTTTGAATTCTTCCAACAGAAATGCTCTTTCATTATCATAAGCAGAACAATGTAATAGTGCATGCTCTACTGTTTCTGGTAATCCACACAGACTACAGTTCCCAGACTCATGCTTATTCATTTTATATAGAGAAGAATTTAAAGCAGTATGGCCAATGCGAAGTCTGGTAATAATTGTATCTTCTCTTCTACTACCAAAATTAACTCTTTCAATCCCAGCTTGATTTTGAATATGATAAGGATGTCTTCCTCTCTCCTCCTTATTCCAAACTTCTTGCCATCTCATTTTTATTGCTGTCCTAATTTTAGCCTTAACTTCTTCTTCGCTTAGTGGTATAATAATTTCTATATGTGATCATTTCAGTGCCTGTTTTGCTAAATGATCCGCAACCTCATTTCCATCCACTCCCACGTGTGCAGGAACCCACAGGAAACATATCTTAATTCCTATCTTATTCACTCTATACATACATAAAAGAATTTAATACAAAATGTCTTGTCTTGAAGATCTTCCACTGATAAGACTTGATAATGCAGAGAATGAATCTGAACATATCACCACATTCATTGGCCGAGTATCCTCCATCCACCTGATAGCTAATAATATTGCTACCATCTCTGTAGTGTAAACTTCTACTTGATCAGAAACTCTTTTACCAATCTTTTGGTAAATTTGATGATTTGATAAGTTGGGACAAATACAGCTGCTGATGCTCGTCCTGTCTCGTGATCTTTGGAACCATCAGTGAAAATTGAGATTGCGGAGTTGTAATTCTGTTCTAGATACAGTTTAACCATGACATCTTTTGCTATTACTCTATTTTTGTCATTAATAATTTCTTGCAAATTAAAGTCTACTAATGGTAAAGGGAATAACCAAGGTGAAATGGGTGACACTACTACTGCAGGGCTCATTTCTACATTTATTATTCCACATGACTGGGCTTCTTCTTCTGCTATCCTTCCAAAACTTCTAAACTTGTCTGACTCATGTTCCCAACATGACCCCTTTAATCTTTCACATGGATTATAGTAATTAATTATTCTTCATTTCTGATCTCCAGCCCACACCTCTATTTCAACTACTTCATATTTATTGCATATTTTAACTGTTCTAAATTGTATTACTTCCATTACAAATGTAGCCACTCCCCCTCCTGCTCCAGAAAGTCTATCCCTACGCACATTATTATAACCCTGTACTTTAAAATCCAACTGAGGCTTAAGCCAAGTTTCCTGAACAGCAACAAACCTGAAGTCCTGCATAAGCATTTCGATCATAAATAAATAAATAAAAACATTTATATTACCGTATTATGTTATATTTTTATGTTAGCTAGTGGTGTTAAAATTGCTCTATGCATAATGAGCTGGTGGTGGGTTTATGGTATTGCGGACCGGGTGTGGCGGGTCGCTCTGTGTCAGAAAGTCCAAGGCCACTTTTTAGCCGCAGCCCGCCCCTGCCATTGTTAATGCTGACCAATATGCCATAAGAAATGAACTGGGAGTAGTATGAATACTACTTGGTGACAACACAATTGAAGAATTATTTCAAGCATACTATACGCCTGTGGTGAAAAGTGTAACTGAAACTTGAGAATTTCTGATTGTTTTTGTTTGTTTTTCCAGACTACATCCAAAATAGTGTTTCCACATCTGAGATAAAGGCAGTCATAAAAACCATGAGGATGAGGTTAAACTCTTAAAAGAATGAAAGCTGTTTGAATAATGTGGGAAGAAATATGCATGATTTGTAAATAAACACTTTAACTACATTTAATCTAACTCTCAGCCTGTTATTTAAAGTTCAAAGAAAAGTAAAATCATTTATTGTTGCATTGCTGTTTGAGACATTCACTGTTGTTTTGTATAGGCTTAGATCTCTGCCACAATTCTACGCGCGGAAGATCATATTTTGAGCGCACAAAAGTGCATTTTGCACGCGTGCGATCTGAGTTTTGTGGAGAAAATGTTCGTTTCGCAAAGAAAAAAGTATTTCGAGCACACGAAAATCAATTTTGCATTTAAAATAAGTTTTTGGATGTGTGTAGACCTTCTCTTTTGCGCGTGCAGCGTTTCACTAGCTTGCTCCCTTGATGCCCGCCCTCAGTGCTCTCTAAATGCCAATGGCTCGCTTGCTCAACACAACCCAGCGTTACAATATGCCATAATTCCAGCCAATCAGAGACCAGGCTGCTAAATTCTGATTGGCTGCCTTGACAACCAATCACAACATTCCTTGCATTACCTTGACAGCAGAAGAGGACAAATACAGTGCATGCATAATTATTATGCAAGTTGATATTCTAGTTGACAAACATTTTCTCCCCAAAACTCAGTTTGCGCGCGTGCAAAACACACTTTTACGCGCTCAAAATATGATCTTTTGCGTGCAGAATTGTGGCAGAGATGTAATCCCATAGTTTTTTTTACCTTAATTCATTATATTGCAGAAGTGTGCAAATAAAACTTGTTATTCTGGATGTTCTGGTTGTATTTCAATGTTATTGTACAGCATTTTATTAATATTGCACTTCGGTAGTATTGAATTTTAAGTTGTATTATATATTGCAGTACTAGCCTACTGCAGTTTTATTGCAGTATGAAAGTACTACTTCAGCTGTATTGCAGTAATACTGTGGTTCTATTGCAGTTGAACTTTAGTTATATTACAGCTGTACTGCAGTTGTATTTCACAAGTACTTCCAATGTATTGCAGTAAAACACAATTGTACTCCAGTAAAACTGCAATATTTCTACGTAACAAAAACTGCAGTAATCTTTTGTAAGGGTAGGAGGCGATATGTTCACAGGAGGCAATTGCGCTAAAAACCGAGGAATTAGAGGACGTCATTACATCCATCCCAGTAGGTGGCGGAATATGCACCAAAAGCTGGTTTGCCAACCGCCATTAAACATCATCATCATAAGAAGAAGACGTCATTACATGGGAAATGGTCATATGATTGGGGCTTTCGTTTATCTGTGGAAAAGACGTAATATATGTTTCATTAAAAAGCAGGTAAGCCCCATACTAGATATCAAACTGTATGGACAGTCAATCAAGCAAGAAAGGGTCATATGGTATTTAGGGGTATGGTTCGACACTAAACTTACTTTTAAAGTCCATATTCAAAAAATTATAGATAAGTGCAAGAGAGGTATAAATATACTAAAATGTTTATCAGGATATAGGTGGGTGCATCAGGTACATATATGAAACGAATATATATTTAATTCGCTCCAGTTTTGATTATGGGTGCATTCCTTCTCCGTTAATTGAATATTTAAAACCGAGGACAGATTGTAGTATTGGTACTAGGTCTATTATTAGAGGGGACTTTGCCATATAGGCGAACATCTTTTGGACAGAAAGTATTATCTGTAATAGGGAGTCAAATAAATAAACAATAAAATAGTGTATAATTCTGCAGCAAAAACTATATTGACAGGGTGCAGAATAAGGCCCTGCGGTTATGTTGTGGAGCTCTCAGAAAGTCACCTGTAGCTTCAGTGCAAGTAGAAGTAGGAGAGATGCCATTGAAGATTAGACGGCTCAAACTAACAATGCCATACTGGACAAATCTGCATGGGCATGATACAACACACCCTGCAAAAAAAGGTACTTAAAGAATGTTGGGAGTATGGCCGTATCAATATTAGTAGCTTTGGATGGAGGGGAGCAATAGAGGCAAAGGAAATGGGAATAGACACTATTGCATGCTGTAAGACAATAAGTATGACTGCCATCCCACCATGGTTATTCTGTTTTCCTATAGTAAATATGGAAATAAAAGACATTTTAAAATCTGGCATATATCAAAATATTCAGCAGTATATAGAAAGCAGGTATGAAGATACAATACAGATATACACAGATGCATCCAAAGATCCAATAACTGGCAAAACAGGTGCAGCTTATTCATCCCACAATACAATATTAACATCCAAAAAAGAATTTCAGATCACCTATCAGTCTTTTCAGCTGAAATAATGGCCATTATTCTAGCACTACAATGGGTAGAGAAAGTTAAGATAAGATAAGATATGCTCATATAGATATGATAGTCATATGCTCAGATTCCATGTCCTCCATTCCAAGTATCCAGAGTGGAAAATCTGTATGTAGGCAAGATCTTTTAGATCCGCATAAGATAGTCATATGCTCAGATTCCATGTCCTCCATTCCAAGTATCCAGAGTGGAAAATCTGTATGTAGGCAAGATCTTTTAAATGAAGTAAATCAGTTAATTTTTAGACTAACTCAACAAAAAAGTTATACACCGTTTACGTCAGTTCCAGCGCATGTGGGTATTGAGGGAAATTAAAAGGTGGATAAATTGGCAAAAGAAGCCCTGAAGACAGAAAATATAGATATAAAAATACCACTTAGTAAATCAGAAATTTAAAGTTATCATTAAAGATAATATTAATAAAATGTGGCAGGATACATGGGATCAGGAGGAGAAAGGAAGACATTTATATAGCATTCAGAAAGAAGTGATTGTTAAAAAGTGCAGTAATCTGAGGCGGCAGGAGGAAACTATTTTAACAAGGCTGAGAATAGGGCACACAAGGTTAAATAGTTTCTTAAGATTAATAGGAAAACACCAGACAGGATTATGTATACATTGTGGAGAAGTGGAAAGTGTAAAACACACTTTTAATATGTAGGAAATACTCTGAAAAAAGGAAAGAACTACAGAGGGCATGAAATAATGGATTGAGCTTAAAAAACTTATTGAGTCTGCCTGGCACACAATATATAATTAAGGCTGTCATGACTTTTCTGAAAGAAACTCAGCTTGTAAACAGGATTTAATTTTAATTGTATTATTATTATTTTTATATATACACACATACACACACACACACACACACACACACACACACAGAGTAGACTTTAATATTTTATATCCCAATGAGTTCACACTTCAGTCCTGCAGATGGCGGTAATGTACTTCGTTTGCAAACCGCCAAATAAAAACCACAGAAGAAGAAGAAAGGCAGCCGCTCCTGAACACCTTTTTGAAATCCCTAACAAGAAACACAAGGCATAGGCTTCATATGGCCAAAGAAAGTCCCAGGTACCATAGTTACACATTCATCTCTAAGAGGAAAATGACGGATTTAAAAGAAAAACAAACAAGTGGTTGGATTTCAGGATAAATGCTATATACAGACGAAGAAATCATTACATTCTCGATCAATGTCCTCCACTGTTGTCCGGAGTTTTCCACCGGTTTCAATGCGCTTTGTTCGCCGTCTCTTTTAAAGGGGACTGATCTATTTTAACACGACGGCGCCCTGATGTAGTGTTGAGAGCGTCTTTCTGCTTTACAGGTATCGGGTCAACTCTTGTGCTTGTGGTCGAGTTCTGAAGATGGCGGCGGTGCGGAGCAGCAGCCCAGGCGCAGACTCATCCCACAGCAGCACAGCCGCGGTCTCCGAGCGGCTGCGAACGGAGGATGGATCCGGTACGGCACACACAATTCACTTAAAACACTCGTTTTCCCTGTGTAGTCCATTATGGATTATGCATTGGGACCGTAATGCTGCTGAGTAAACTATGAGAGTACCGTAGTGCCTTTTTGAGACACGGACCATTGCTGATCTAATTACTGTAATATATTATGTAAATGTCATAGTATAAAATTATAGAAATCATGAATTACAATCGTGTTATTATATGATTATTGTTATGATTGGAAATAACATTAAGGGAATCATTAGTCTCGCATAGCTAGACCTTCAGGCTGAAGGTCTTCTTTTTTAACGGCGGTTGGCATCCATCTTATTGGTGCATTACTCGGCTGAAGGTCTGGAATCCATGGCAGCTTTCATTGGCCATGGGCCGCCCATGAGGCCGTTTGACCGACATGTCAAACAACCAATCACAGTTCATTTCGTTTCAGCGTCACGTTTCGGGGCGTGGAAATGTCGCCATAATAACAGACCGGTGTGTAAAACTCTCGGACGTATTTCTGTGCCACGAAATTTAAATATTTCACATACTTTTGAAAATCCAGGTTTAGTTGATCTTGATAAGCGCTCGTCGTCACATTTGTAAACACGACAGCTTTCTTCTTTCGTGAGGGGGTTTGGCGTCACGGCATCTTTGTTTCCAGGCGGAACGTTATAGAACACGTCTCCCGGAAATCTTGTATAATTCAACTAATCCGATGACGACTTAAGGGTGCGTCTCAATCAGCTCCATTGTTCAGTAGTCAGGGCACTGATCAGGGAGTCGGCCATTTTAAGGGCTGTCTCAATCGCGAAATCCTTCCAGTGCACTGGAATGTTCGCTCTCTGAAAAATCCCACAATGCACCGCAAAAACTAAGGAGCATCGGAGCTCACTATGCTCCCTTACCGGAAATAACGTAACATTTCTGAAGCGTAAAACAAATCACACGAGCCAACTCGATAAATAGAATAGGCTTGTTTGATATGCGCCTCGCCTTGCCCGAAATGTAGGCGAGAGTAGGCGGCTGCAGTGAGGGGAGGAGTGAAATAAGTAGTGATGGCGAGATGAAGCCTTATGAAGCACTGAAGCTTTTCATCCAAGTGGTTCACAAAAAGGTTCATTTCTCGAGGCTTCGTTTGCTCACAATACCACCTGGTGGCCAAAGAGTGTAAAACAAGCAGATACATTACAGATGACCTGATGTGATCTATGATACACTGTTTTGCGCCAGTTAAGGCTTAGAAATAACGGTAAAGAAAAACAAAAAAATTCCACAGACTATTCTATTTATATAATGTGTATTTTATAATGATTGTATAACATAATATAACATAACTGTGTAATAAACGTATTGGCTTGCAATGAATGGGGCTATCAAATGTGTGTAAATCAAGTCTTTGCTTATAATAGGCAGGAGGGGCAATGTTATTAGTCTAAAACTGGAAAGTGGCTGAATTTAACAGGGCAGAGGACTGCATTTACAAGATTTGAACCGCTTCCTGAACCAGTCAGGCCAAGCGAGGCTTCGGACGTCATCAACGACGTCATTGCTCTAAAGCGATACAAGCCTCGATAAGCGCTTCACTGAAAGCTGCCGGGATTTCTCGACATACGCTCCGAAGCCTCGGCACAGAACGTAACATCACTAGAAATAAGCGCAGTCAAGACGGACAGTTCTGACCTCTCGAAGTGGAACAGATACATATGAGATAAAAGGCGGATATCGCGTTATTCACACTCACGTGCTGTGTTGCTAATAAACATGATATAATTTCAGTTCTGTTGCTTTTACATGAAAATAAGATGAACAAGACACTCAAAGTGCTTGCTATTTAATTCCATACGAAATGTGTATTTATTAACCATTTTTACTTTAATACAAACATGTATTTTAGATTTTTATAGAAATATGACAACAATCACATCTCACACAGAGATCGCACTGTTATAGTGTTTGGGGACATTCATGCATAATTTAAATACACAATCACATGGAACCAGTAAAAAAAAAAAAAACATTTTAGAAGAGAAAGCAGCTTCACAGTTGTCTGAACCAATGGGCATTAAAGGAACACTCCAAT
>NW_015547632.1:405081-405461 GCF_001515605.1 Sinocyclocheilus anshuiensis
CAGTCGGAAGTAACTCGGGATACTTTTCTAACCGGCATGCATCTCGCGGTGATCACCGGTGATTGGTTCTGCGCAGATTTTGCTCATCTCAAACAAGCCTAATGATTTTTTTCAACATAATTTGTATATTTCAACATAAACGCACATCACTAGACAGGTAATGAACACATTTATTTAACATTTATAATTAATATTCGGCAGGGAGCTGATTGAGACGCATCCTTCGAAACTCCTGAAGTGTTTCCACTTCTGTGTGCCATATGCATCAGACGTTTAGCCAACGTTCTGTGGGATTGACGTCTGAGGCTGAGACTAGGGGATCATAGGTATGTTCTTTATTAGCACAACTTTAGACATCGTAGACCCATTTCCTATATATA
>NW_015547633.1:0-345 GCF_001515605.1 Sinocyclocheilus anshuiensis
TCTTGTATTGGTACGTCTTAAGGTCCGTGTTGCAGAATAGTTGCACGGATAGTTCACCCAAAAATGAAAATTGTCATCATTTACTTGCCCTCAAGTCATTCCCAAACCTGTATGACCTTCATTCTTCTGTTGGAGACAAAAGAAGATATTTTGAAGATTGTTGCGAACCAAACAGTGGACGACAGCCATTGACTTCTTTTCCTGCAACTCTTTGGTTAAATTTAATAGTAAAATAACACAAGTATAAAGTATAGCGCTATAAATATGCATTACATTAAGGGGGTCATATGATGCGATTTCAATTTTTCCTTTCTCTTTGGAGTGTTACAAGCTCTTGGTGCATAA
>NW_015547633.1:1270-4019 GCF_001515605.1 Sinocyclocheilus anshuiensis
TCTCTCTCTCTCTCTCTCTCTCTCTCTCTCTCTCTCTATAGGTTGTGTAGTGCTCGTTCGCTCTGGTATCGTCAGGTCATGTGACGTCATCCTCCCCCTCTCAGCCCATTCCGTCTGGTGGGACCGACTCTGACTCATATCTCCCTCCTCTGCTGTTCTTTCAATCCATCCCTCCTTCCCTTCTCTCATTATTGGTTTCCTCACTCGCTCCGTCCTTCAGTCTGTTCTGTCGCTCGCCGCACGATCTGTTAAAGCAGGGAATCCTTCGGTGACGCATTTTCCTTGCAGTTCAGCGCGTTACAGAGATCTGACCATCAATGAGCATTCACACACACACACACACACACACACAGGGTGTTACCTTCTAGGGGTGCTCCGATTGATCGGCTACCGATCACTATCGGCCGATAATCACTTTGGGATGTTTGATCGGCCGCCTCTAAAAAGGCAGATCTCAAAAAACCTGACGACGTGACATGCAGCGGCTCTCTGTCCGGCACGGGTGAAATAATTATAATGCTGAAGGTGAGTCTCTCTTTCAGTCTGTTTTGAGTGAATCTCATGAAAACATGCCCTGCTCACATTTCATCTGCATTTACATTTTTGCATTTAACAGATCAAAAGCAATTTGTCAAAGAGCCAACAATATTCATTATATACAATTGCAGGTTTATTACACAACTAGAATCTATAAGAAATGATGTTATGCATTAGGAAAATGAATCGTTTATGTGACCATTGAGATGTTTTTATAGCATGACATTATTTTGCATATTTTTCTCATTCATATTGGTCTTAAAATAGGCTTTATTGTTTTCATACAATATGCAATTTTCATTTCACTTTGGGCTGAAATGTGGAATTCACACATCAAAGACGCATTTTGACATTTTAAGATGTTTGTTAAAACATTTTGACCTTTTTTATGTTTCACACTGCATTTCTCAAATAAATCCGTTGTCTTCATGTTAAACAGTGATGGGCTTTTCTCACAATGGACTGAGTTATTTTTCTGTTTTTAGCTTTAGGTGTTTTAATCTGGCTTTCGTATATGTATATTTTTCTCCTTGGTTAGTATTTTAAATGGCTTGCATTAAACAACTAAAACCCAAAAACTATATTTTAAGAACAAAATCATGATGCATCTTCGCTGCCATGCAGATGCCATAAATAAATAAATGAATAAATAAATATATTTTTATTGTAATTTATTTATATTATGCATTTATATATTTTTAATTGTTTATGTTAAAAAATAATGCAAAATTCTAATTCAATGGCCTTTAAAATTTCCCACCCACCATTGACTGTTATTTTTGGAGTTTAATTGGGTGAATATAAATGAAAATATTATCATTTTTCCATGTGTTCACATTGTAAACTGTATGTAAAACATGGCCTAATTATTTTACTATATTGGATGCTTTTGTTACTTCTTAAAGATATAATTATTGTATTGAACTATTTTCTTGGATATATGCTTGTACCGCAGCGAACGAACACGCTGAGGTAATTTGACACAATGGAGTGTGTTGTCATCAAAGCGGTCTTAACTGGGTTACTGTGTGTGTGTTTGTGTGTGTGTTTGTGTGTGTGGCAGCACATGTGTGCACAGCTGCTCCGGTGTGTTGTATAATATGCCAGTGTATGACAGATTCGACTTTATTTTTATCCGGCACCATTAAGGTGGTCCGGCTGAGCGATGTGCTCCACTTTACACCTTGAAGACATTAGTGTTTGCCTTATATTCATGTTTAAATCTCTCTCTAGCACAAGCAGCTGAGGCTGACGTCTTCGTCTCCTTGGCAACCGAGAGAGAGAGAACGAGCGACGGCTCATTCATGAATGCTCTTCTCCCTCATTCAGAGCTCTTCATCTGCTTCAGTTGATTCTTAAGGATGGCTGCAGTGTGTGTGTGTGTGTGTGTGTGAGAGAGAGAGAGGCACACATTCTATGGAGAGAAAACAGAACCTCAGTACCTGATGAACTCGTCTCTGCAGTGCCCGTATGTGTGTGTGTGTGTGTGTGTTTGAGAATGATTGGTCGGCGGTGTCATGTGCTGCTGGTGACGTGGTTTCTGCAGTCGGGAATCCCAGCTATCTGAGCGCGCTCAGTCGCTCTCTCCACCCGTCTACTTCAGTCTCTGCAGTATGACGTCAGCGCTGGAGTTTCCTCCGCTCTCTCGCCTCAGTCACTCCGCTGCTGCATTATGCGCTTCGACTTGTGCTTTTAAAAGCATTTCCAGTGTGTGTGTGTGTGTGTGTGTGTGTGTGTGTGTGTGTGTGTTTTACAGCAGATGGCAAGTTACTCAAACTAGAACCTAGTGCACAAACTGTCCCTCCATCCCCCCCCACACACACACACACACACACTCACACTCGCACATACTCTCTCTCTCTCTCTCTCTCTCTCTCTCTCACACACACACTCACTCACTCACTCACTCACTCACTCACACACACACACACTCTCACACACACTCACTCACACACTCACTCACACTCGCACATACCCTCTCTCTCACACACACACACACACACGCACAGACATTCACTCTGTAACGAAATTAACTCATTTGTAAGGGAATTAATCATTTACATCGTTTACTTGCGTTTTGCTTTGGGTGACAGCTGAAAAGCTGAGATGATTCGTTGCTGACACAGGCTTCCTGGATGGCTGCTGAGGGAACCCCAGAGCTTTCGGATTGGTCGCTGAGTTGACGTTTGGATGACATCGTTTCGGGAAAGAC
>NW_015547633.1:4617-19450 GCF_001515605.1 Sinocyclocheilus anshuiensis
CACTCACACACACACACTCTCTCTCACACACACTCACTCACTCACTCACTCACTCACTCACTCACTCACTCACTCACTCACTCACTCACTCACTCACTCACTCACTCACTCACTCACTCACTCACTCACTCACTCACTCACTCACTCACTCACTCACTCACTCACTCACTCACTCACTCACTCACTCACTCACTCACTCACTCACTCACTCACTCACACACACACACTCTCACACACACTCTCTCACACACACACTCACACTCACACACACACACAGATCTAATGTGTTTTTGGACGAATGCTCATCATTACTGTGTAAGAATCATACTGTCACACTCCTCGTCGGGTTTCTGCAGTATGTAGTGTGTAAACTGTGCAGTATATGATCGTTCTGCTTGCAGAAATCCTGGATGACCTACATTTCCCAAATGTGCAGTACACTGCATTAGATACACTGTATCCCATAATGCAATGCACAATACATTCTTCTATTTCAAGTATAATGAATGAAGACGAAGTGGTGTCGTCTTTGATATCGTCCTTCTTCACTCAGCATTTGGTTGAACTGTGAACAGATTAGACATTTGTACAAAATTTGTTGAAACATTTTTTTTTTTTTTGCTGCAGTTGAGCTCAATAAATTAATCATGCATTCAATTATTTTTATTAAAAGTGCCGATACTGTACATATGGTCACAATTTCCATTTAGTACATTTCCCATATTTCTGTAATAATATCTGCATAAACATTAATCTGTACCTTGTGTATTTTTTATTTTTTATTTTGTGTATTTTATTTTTTCTTTTCTTTTATATGTAATATATAGTTTTTAATTAATTGATTTTATTTTGTTTATTTTTACTTGTATATTTTTAATTTTATCAATTTATTATATTTTATTATTTATATTTTATTTATTATTTTGCTTTATTTCTGTGTTCTGGATGCTTCTCTCACCAAGACAAATTTCTGGTGTGCTTGAACACTATTGGCAGTAAAGCTCATTCTGATTTTGGTTCATGTGACAACTGTGTTTATAATTGCATACTGCTGTTTTTAGCCTAGTAGGCTGTGTACAGTATATACTGCACATTCTTCAGTAAGTAGTGTGCTAGTATTTCATGCCAAACAGGGCTTATGACTTCATGCACACACACGCTACTGCTGCATGTCTGTTTACACACGCAGATGCATTCAGCCTTAGAGAAATATTCATACCGTCTGCTGCTGTATTCACACTTAAACACATATATATCTTGAGTTAATCTGTTCATATTGTGCTTTCCATCTCATCTAAGCAGTGTTTCTCTCCAGCAGGTGGAGCTGTGACGATTGTGTCTGTAAGAACGTCGCACAGCATGCAAGGAAACTGAGAAGACACTCGTTCAACATGACGTCCTCCCCGCCCTCATCTCAGCCATAGGAACACACACACACACACACATACACGCAGAAGAACACACACATCACACTACAGCCCCAGGTGTGTCCGGTAAAGACTGACTGAACTGTGTTTGATAACAAAATACTGATGACCAAAAAATCGTATTATTACAGCTCAAACTGCATCTCCTCCTCACGCGCTCATGTTTGTGAGTTCAGGGTTTGTGAGGTGTGCGCTTTGAGGGATCATGTCTGTGGTCTTCACACCTGACGGGACGGAGGAGGGTGATGGCTCTCTGTCCACCGATGCTTCCGCAGGCATCCATGGCAAAAGCAGCCCGTCGGCGCCCGCTAAAGACACCAACGCCGACAGCACAGAACCAGACGACAACCTCTCCCAGGATGCACAGGTGAGACACAGAAACACTAGCTGTGTTTCCATCCAAAGATTCGAATTTCACTTATGCGCAAAACTGGATGTTGCATAAAACATTTGCGAGTAAAGCACCGTTTCTATCCAACGAGTCAAAGAGAACAAAATTGTCACTTGCTGATAAACTGGCACTAAATATCACTAAGAAAACTAGGAGAAGCCAGTGAATATAATAATTTTCATATATGTGACCCTGGACCACAAAACCAGTCATAAGGGTCAATTTTTAAAATTAATTAATCTTAAAGCTGAATAAATAGCGGAGTTGTCCAAATGAAGTTCTTAGCCATGCATATTACTAATCAAAAATTAAGTTTTGATATATTTACGGTAGGAAATGTACAAAATATCTTCATGGAATATTTAATATCCTAATGATTTTTGGCATAAAAGAAAAATCGATAATTTTGACCCATACTATGTATTGTTGGCTATTGCTACAAATATACCTGTGCTATGTATGACTGATTTTGTGCTCCAGGGTCACATGTGATAAATTACTTGCGCCTCCGAGCGAGCAGACGAAACGCAATAAATGCAGTCAATGCTTTCGGAGGTGGATGCTGCTGTTTGGGAACGCAGTCGTGTAAGACAATTGTACAGAAATAGGCTATTTCGATGACAGACTTTCCTCAGGCCTTTCAGAACGACCAAAACAACATATAGATGCTGTGAACGAGATCGGTCCGCTGGTTAGTCAAGTTATCCCGTCTCATAGCGCAAAGTCACATGACTTTCGATGCATGGAGGAATTTATTCGGTAAATGTGTTTCGTCATAGTTTATGCGTATTTTTTCTTATCGGATAAAAAGTATTCTACTCGATTGTGTGCATAATTTTTTTTTCATGCACATTTTTAGAATTTATGCACATCTTGGCGTTTCCATACAGCGGCTTTTTTATGCAATATTCTAAAATGCGCATAAAAATAAGTGGATGGAAACATAGCTACTTAGACTTTCCTTGGTCTTCCACAAATCTAGATGATGTTTTTGCACTTACTTAGATGCCGCTACATTAGCATTCAAAACTTTGGGGTCTGTAAGAAGTTTTATTGTTTTAAAAGTCTTCTGCTCACCAAGGCTGCATTTATTTGATCAGAGATACATCAAAAGTTGTGAAATATTATTAGAATTTAAAACAGCTGTTTTCTAAGTGAATATCTGTTAAACTGTAATTTATTTCTGTGATGCACAGCTGAATTTTCAGCATCATTACTCCAGTCTTCAGTGTCACATGATCTTCAGAAATCATTCTAATATGCTGATTTGCTGCTCAAGAAACCTTTCTGATTATTATCAATGTTGAAAACAGTTGTGCTGCACAATATTTTTGTGGAAACTGATACATTTTATTTTTCAGGATTCACAGATGAATAGAATTTTAGAATAGATATTTAAAATATAAAACTTTTGAGACATTATAAATGTCTTTACTGTCACGTTTGATTCATTTAATGTTCTTGATTAATATAAGTATTGCTTTCTTTCAAAGAAAGTTCTAAATGATAACGTATATAGTTAGATTTTAGCTTATCAAGCATATAATATAAAAGCCTAATGCCTTGCAGTGTCCTGTGCTCTGACATTCAAAACTCAATCTAAACTATTTGATCTGCCACAGAACAGGATTTAAGTGAACTGGAAAAAAAGGGTAAAAGGAGATCAAATGGTGACCAGTTACAGCACCAGAAATATATATTTATACTAATGCACATGTAAATTCTAACCTATTATTTAGTTTTAAATCATCACGATTATTTTGGTCAATATTGTAATCACGATTATTTAACACCGTTATGAGTGGGCCATGTGACCAAAACTTTATATGAGTGATTTATTTAAAGATAGTGATATATATTTTCTGTAAATAAGGTTGCTATAACATCTACATTTTAGAGACCAACGAAATTTCACAATTCTCAATATCACAGCAGAGTACTATAATAACTAATATTAGTTAAAAAAAAAAGAAATCTTCAAAATTATTGGAAATAATTAGACTGTCAGTAATAAAAAATAAAAGTACAAATACAATAGAATAAAAAGACACAAATGAAACAAACAGCTTTTAAGTTTTTTTAAGTATTCAGTTAACGGCCTACTACAGAAATGAATAATCAAATGTAAAATAAAACAGCATAGTTTTCACTGTAAGAATTAAACTTCATTTGTTTCTTATTAAAGCTACAAAAGTCCTTCACTCAAGAGCAGGGAGTGATTTTGTCTTTGTCTTTTGTTGTTTGATTAATATTAAGCACACAGTTAGCAGCCGGAATATTAGGCTGCTGTCACTTTAAGAGCTGCACGGATCCAGTTTACTGTTACACATGTATTTTCATTCTCAACTCTTTACATCCATTTATAACATAACTGTACTTGCAACTTGCAAGTGTCACGATTTTACTGATTTGCACGTTAAATTGGGCTTTTAAGAGAAGCGAATGCGCACAGGGGGTGGAATGGGGCCCCTTTATTATGGAATTATTGTATTTTCATAATCGTTGGCGGCCGAAATCGAAACTATTTCGATTAATTGCACAGCCCTATTTTGATGTAAAATCTTGATGTCGAATAAAATGCATTTTCTCCATGTTATTTGTCAGCTACCCATTTGTGAAGTATCTGTCATTTCCCCGCTGAGGTTTTGTTTGGTGCTGAAGTTCATCATTAATGAATGATTTTAATGTTCACTAATAAATATTTTGGTCTTTCCCCGCAGCGACGCTGTCAGAATCACGGCCACACTAGGAAACGAGCCAAGGTAAAGCATGCGAGGACACACACACTTCTGCTGCTGTCTGTAGCTCAGTCCTAAACATGACAGGCTTTAGCAGTCAGTCGAGTTTAACCTCGACGTTACAGACCCATAACATCTGCGTTTCTGGGTGTAGGTTCAGTCACATGTCTTACTGCATGAAATCTTGTGTGTAGGTTTTGTGTTGTTTATATATTAGTTTTCAATGCAAAAATTTGAATTAACCATTCAGTTGTATGCAAAATAAATGTATAATAATAATAGAAATATTACATTACATTTAGTCATTTAGTAGTCTCTCTCTCTCTCTCTCTCTCTCTCTCACTCACACTCACACTCACACACATGTTGTGTTTCCATGTTTTATGGGGACATTCCATAGGCGTAATGGTTTTTATACTGTACAAACTGTATGTGCTATTACCCTACCCCTAAACCTACCCCTTACAGGAAACTTTGTGCATTTTTACTTTCTCAAAAAAACTAATTCTGTATGATTTATAAGCTTGTTTCCTCATGGGGACCTCAAAAATGTCCCCACAGGGTCAAAATTTACTAGTATTACTATCCTTGTGGGGACATTTGGTCCCCATAACGTGATAAATACCAGGTACACACACACACAAACACACACACACTCAGACCACATTTAACCGCCCGTACAAAATTAAATTAAACATTTCCAAAGCATTAACATGCATGATGTAACATTAGCGAAACACTCAGCAGAAAATAAAGCAGGACTGTATGTTAGTATCTATTAGAATCTGATTGAAAACATATTTAACCCCTTCTGGGAAGTTCCTATTTAGGGTTTCTGAAATTTTACTTTCAGCATGATATACAGGTGTATCTCAATAAATTAGAATGTCGTGGAAAAGTTCATTTATTTCAGTAATTCAACTCAGATTGTGAAACTCGTGTATTAAATAAATTCAATGCATTTAGAATAAAATAGATGCATTGGGCAATTTCAGATTTCTGTATCTCATTATGATTCTTTAATTGACAGCGCTTCCTGTCAGAGAGCTTCCAACTAGTAATTACCACTTTGTACTAGTCGCATAAATATAATCATCCAGGCAGCATATGGTCTCTTGCTGTCACAGTCTCGTTTGCATCAGCAGAAAAGATGCTGTAGAGATGAGGAGAGTTATTACTTTTTAATGGAAGGTTACGAATGCAGAAGTTTTCAATAAGAACTGAAATTGAAGTAAATTGCTTTCATATTGACTTCTAATTAGTTGATGGACGGCACCAGAAGCAGCACAGTATTCAAAACTAACAGCTGTTTTTCTGTTCCATTTGCCTGAAATAAAACTTCACTTTGTCCTGTATTTGTCCAATCGGTCGCAGTCGAATGCAAAGCTCAAGCTGGTGAGGAGTCTTGCAGTTTGTGAAGAATCTTCAGGACCGTTTTCAACCGACTGTCCTCTAGAATCACAGGTAAATACACAAACGCTGGTGTCTTGATCAAGGCAGTGACTATAAAGAATCGTGCATTATTTACCAAAACTCAGACTCTGATTTCAAAAGGTTGAAGTGTAGACTGTGCAAAGTGTGTTTTGGCAAATAAAATTGAGTCTGTAAAACACCATTAGGATATGGTCATTAATATTCATATAGTCATGAATATTCATGTGTTGTCTGTTTATTCTGACTCCGCCCATGAAGGACGTCATTCAGCTTCACATCAGCTGTCCATCGGATAAAGAGGAGGAGAAATCCTCGAAAGACGAGTACGAGAATGAGGAAAGGGAAAAGAAGGATAAAACTCCACGCAAGATGCTCTCGCGTGGTAAGACGTTCCTTTTTAATGGTGTGTTTTGTTGAAACTAGTTCCTGTAATCAACATACAATACAACAGTCGGTTCTAGAAATAAAAACTCCATTAATTTTCTCCATAAGGACATTGATTTTTAACAGTAACTTATAAACCTTTAAAGACAGAAATGTTTAAAGCCTTCCTTTTTCATTAATTCAGCGTATTTTGTTTTTAAATAATCATGCTATAAGTAGAATTTGTGGTGAAAAACTACATTACCCATGATGCTGTACAGAAAAATTCCACCAATCAGAGAGTTTCAGCGAGCAAAGCTCCGCCCACTCCCATGATGCGCGGCAAATGACATAATCGGGCCAATTCAAAGCACTTAAATATTTGTATACACGTGCATATTTTACAATACAATTAAAATGTTTCTAAAGATTTTCTCTGTCATTTTTAATTTGTCATTCACAGTGCTACATGAGATTGTAGTTCTTTCCATCATTAAAGCTGTTAGGTACACAGTCTTGTATATTTGTCTGATTTTTCATATATGTTCCTTCTTCAAATTTGCATGTAATGTTGTGATACTCCTCGTACTGTAGCTGGTTGGTTTGATCCGTGGCTTATAATGCTTTAACATAGAATTTTATCAAATCCGTATGGGAAGAAATGAATGGGAAAAATACCAGTGGCAGCACTAATGCACTCTATATGGGTGCATGATGCAACAAAATATTATAATCCTATAAAAAATGACTTGTGTTTAACTAAATAACCTGTAGGTCTGTTTTGAACTGAACTGAGCTGGATGTTGACATCACTGAATTCAATGATGAACTGCCTTTAACTGAAAATTGAGTGTTTACTGTTGTCCTTCCGCATTGACACCCATCTGATTCTGTTCTCCGTTCTCTTCCAGACTCCAGTCAGGAATACACTGATTCCACAGGGATCGATGTGCACGAGTTCCTGGTGAACACACTGAAAAACAACCCCAGGTACGACAGCCTCGGTCTGATGTTCAGACACAACACTGATATCAGACACCGCCGGCGTCTCACACAAACTCATCTGTCTCTGGTTACACTCGGCTTTTCCTGTGGATCACTCTGGCCGCGTCCCAAATCACATACTAAGTGTTATACGAGAAGAAGTGAGCTTTAAATCATAGTAGTGAGTGTGCTGAAGGAACCCAGATTTCAGTACAGAGAGAAAGAGTTTGTGATATTTTCCATCAACTTTCAGGGATTTTCAGTGTATAAACCTAAATGACCACAAAACCAGTCATAAGGGTCAATTTTTTAAAATTGAGATTTATGCATCATCTGAAAGCTGAATAAATAGCTTTCCATTGATGTATGGTTTGTTAGGAGAGGACAATAATTGGCTGAGATACAGCTATTTGAAAATCTGGAATCTGAGGGTGCAAAAAAATCTAAATATTGAGAAAATCATCTTTAAAGTTGTCCAAATGAAGTTCTTAGCAATGCATATTACTAATCAAAAATTAAGTTTTGATATATTTACGGTAGGAAATTTACAAAATATCTTCATGGAACATGATCTTTACTTAATATCCTAATGATTTTTGGCTTAAAAGAAAAATGTATAATTTTGACCCATACAATGTATTGTTGGCTATTGCTACAAATATACCCCAGCGACTTAACACTGCTTTTGTGCTCCAGGGACACATATGTGAATATGTAGTGAATTTTAAGGTGATGTATTAATATGCTGATGTTTGCATGAATATTATCTTACTAAGTGTTCAGTAGTATCAAGATTAGTATTACCTGTATAACATGAAGTTTTAGGACATTCTACATGTGATACAAAATAGGGATGTAACGGTATTATCAATATCGTGGTCACATGACAATATGTATATAGCGCGTGTTTGGGAACGCAACAGACACCAGTCACGCTTTTTCACGTCAGATGATTACAGCGTTTCACTAGATTTATAGTGAAACGTGTTTTTGTAAGCCTGTAAAAAAGCATAAAAGTGCAGTATGAATAGCTGACAGCTAGCCATTTAAATGCAGTCCAAATTCAAAATATCTCTTTCAAGTGTAAAAATTAGCAGGGATTAAAGTTCCGTCGCTACAACAGATTTCCGTCAGTTCATAAAGACAGTCACTTGCTACATTCCTGAATGATTCAGCCGTTCGAACAAATCAATTGAATGAATGATTCAGCCGTTCGAACGAATCAATTGAATGAATGATTCAATTAATGATTCAGCCGTTCGAACAAATCAATTGAATGAATGGTAAAATCAGTGACTTGCCGCCAGCTGCTGGCGGATTTAGTTTCATTTTTAGCATATAATTTCAGTTATTTAAATCATATTTCTGTATTCAAAATTTCATATTTAAAACATTAATCTCCATGAAGACAAGTAAGTTACCAATCATATGAAATTAGTATTAACAAATTAATTTGTACTACAGAGGTGGCAGAGAAGAACACAAAAGTGGCTTGTAGGTAGGCCTACATTTTCAGAAGTTTCTGAAAATGTACCTACAAGCCACTTTTGTGTTCTTCTCTGCCACCTCTGTAGTACAAATTAATTTGTTAATACTAATTTCATATGATTGGTAACTTACTTGTCTTCATGGAGATTAATGTTTTAAATATGAAATTTTGAATACAGAAATATGATTTAAATAATTGAAATTATATGCTAAAAATGAAACTAAATCCACCAGCAGGCGGCGTCAAGTCACTGATTTTATCACTGAATCATTCATTCAATTGATTTGTTTGAACGGCTGAATCATTCATTCAATTGATTCGTTCGAACGGCTGAATCATTCAGGAATGTAGCAAGTGACTGTCTTTATGAACTGACGGAAATCTGTCGTAGCGATGGAACTTTAATCCCTGAATTAGGAAAGAAGTATTGTATTTTCTCTACTGTAGTGTAAAGCAAAAATAATATACCTATGAAATATTCATTTTAATTTATTTTACAGTGCAGTTGTTTTAGAATATATGGCTATTACTGTCATTGTTGTTATTATTATATTCTAATTATTTTGGCTTCCTAAAACCCCAGTGTGAATGTAATTTAGACTGAGACAGTATACCACAAATAAAAAGAGGGTTGAGTCCTCTTTAAAGGGACTCAAAGTTAAGAACAAGGGATGGAGCTCTTAATTTTGAACTCAAAGTGCACTAGATATAATAATTTAACTTTAAAATGTACAAAATTTTAATTTTTTCCAATTCTTCATTTGTCTTTTATTTTTTGAAATACTGCAGTCAATATTGTACTGTGTACTTCATATCGAGATATTATCGCATCGTGAGATTTTGATATCGTTACATCCCTAGTTACAGATGAATCCATCATCATCAAAGTACGTAGTGAAGTATGTGAATCTGAATGCAGCGGCAGCTTCCATTTGATTAGTTTTTTCTGTTCTTCTGCATCACTTTTACCTGTAAATCCTCCTTTACTCTTTTAGAGACAGAATGATGCTGCTCAAGCTGGAACAGGATATCCTGGATTTCATTAATGATGAGAAGTAAGTCTGTATAATAATTCATATTTAATTAAATTTACTTTACTCTGTTGTCTTTGTATATGGTATTTCTTGTTTGTTTTTTATTGTCTTGTTTGTAAATTTATTGTGCTGTGTCTTTGAGTGTTGAGAAAGACGCCTATAAATAAAATGTATTATTAATTAATTAAAACAAATTAAATATATATGAACCTAAATATAATAATAATAAATTATATATTTGTTTTACGTATATGTATATAGTCTTTAAAATATTTAAATTTTACGTATCCAAATAGATGTGGTTGTAAAAATTTAATTTTGTTAAAAAACATTATTATAATAATAAAATATCTATATTAAGTCAAAATTAAATTAAATATAAAATAATAATAGTAATAATATCTATATATTGTCTCATTATTTGTAAAAATGTGTGCATGTAAATATATAATAATAATAATAAATAATAATTAAATGACATCCAATCAAAATACCACATCTTTTGCGGTCAAAACTGACTGCATCCTTTTCCACATAAGCAGCGTGCATATGGGTGCATATAGGTTGCGTGCTGCTGCCTCAGCAAATATTAATAAATTTAGCACTTACTAGCATGAAGAACAAATAGCCTGGCACAGAAGGTGCATAGAGATCAATTTAAGATTCAAACTCTTGATACAAAACGTACCTTTTGCGAGTTCTTGTTTTTAATGTTGATAATATTATACGATCAAGAATGCAAATCCAAATATCGACACGATTGCAAATGTGACATTGATTTTATACAACCGTTCAACAAACAAAAGGGTAAAATTAAGTGATGTTCTTCACAGTATTGTCAGTATTTGCTCTATTTTGCAATGAAATAATAGTTCAGCAGAAATACAACACACAGCGGTGTTTCGTGAACGGATCAGTGGCTTTGAACGAATCGTTCGTGAAAGTAATTGATTCAATGATTCGTTCATTGAAGTCACTCTAAAACGATTGGGAACCACTGGTGTAGGTGATATTTGTTGCCCCCTTTTGGTGGATTGTGAGTATTGCAGTAGTGTGGTTGTTTTGCTCTATTACTTAGCATGTTTTTGCATGAATTTCAAGGATAGTTTTTATTAAACAGTTAATTTTAGTTTTCTCTATTATTATTATTATGGTGAAGGGTGGTGCTGCTGTGATAAATGCGTCGTCATTTCTTTGTACTAAGGTTGTTTTTGCATCTGTTTTTCCAGTAATCAGTATAAGAAGTTTCCTCAAATGACCTCATATCATCGCATGCTGCTGCATCGGGTCGCTGCCTACTTTGGCATGGATCACAACGTGGACCAAACCGGCAAAGCGGTCATCATCAACAAGACCAGCAACACACGCATGTAAGACAGCGGTGGATGATGGGAATGATAATGATGCATCGTCTATTAAACTAATCAAACTCTGTGTGTTTCAGCCCCGAGCAGAGGTTCTCTGAGCACATTAAAGACGAGCGCAACATGGACTTCCAGAAGAAGTTCATCCTGAAGCGAGACGATGCCAGCATGGATAAAGACGATAATCAGGTTTGTGAGTCGCACCATTTCACTCTTGCATCACATTTCGGTCGTGCATCTGATTGTCTCGCGTCTCAGATCCGGGTACCGCTGCAAGACGGCCGCCGCAGTAAGTCCATCGAGGAGCGAGAGGAGGAGTACCAGCGCGTCAGAGATCGCATCTTTGCACGAGAAGTAAGAACACAGGCTTGCATGCAAGCGTTCTGGTCAAATTTCAGTTCAGATATTTATTTATATAGCGGCTGTCGTAATACAGATTGCTTCAAAGCAGCTTTACAGAAAATGCATGTTTCAGTGATACACAAAAGCTGTTAACTGGTGTCTGTGGAACATCATAACAGTTTTTGAATAATTAGTAGTTCATCTGTCTCAAAAATAAAAAAAAAATAGGGCTGGGACTCGGCCTGGGCGATAACACTGTATCGATATTTATCGACGGTACACCTTCTTCGAGAACGATATTAAAAATGTTCGATATAGGCACGTGCTATGAGTGACGCAGACAGCACACACAAACATGAGCATGAGTGCTGTGCCTGCCTGTGATGAGGAGATTGTGAGTAAAGAATGAATATTAGTCGAATTTAAAATAAACATTTGCATTTGAATGCAAAAATAGTACAATCGAATGTTAGGTGAGCGTCATCAGTGGAGCACGAGATGCGGTGATGATGATGTAAGTGACGATGTAGTTTGTTTTGTTAATGTTAGTCTAGCCCACGAGACGCGCGCAGTTGCTGCGTTATTCATTCAAAATATTAGAGAAATATAGAAGCTCAATGCGGAGAAGATCTTGATTAGGTTAAAACCGAAACCAAGTAATTCACACAGAACGCATATTCAGCGCATTTTCTAGATGGACAAATATGACTGGTGCACTCGAGTCTCACACAAGAGATGTATAGAAAGCCATGCAAATTTAAAACAGTTTAAACTTTTAGAAAACACGTCGCGAATTTGTGGAGGTTTATTCCTTTTCACTGCAACTCGTATGTTTTAAATGCAGTCTGTGTGATGGGCACTTCGGCTTTTTGGATTAAGCAATGCGTAAATACATGATGCTATTTTGTTCATAAGTGTTTATGCAATTTACAAAATTATATTTGATTTATATGAGTTAATTTAGATGTAATGCACGTTTTTTTTTATAGACAGTTATTTCCATGCGTTGACATTGTGCTGCATTATTTTGCTCATTGCGCCCTCCTGTGGCCTCGGGAGACGAGACAAAAGTTTAACCTTTTTAATCTGCATATAAAACATTAGAAATTAGATATTTGTTTAATTTTTATTTTGTGTTTGACTGTTAAAACAAAAAAAAAATATTGTTGTTTGACTCAATAATTTGAGTTAATTTAAAAATACAGTGGTTAAATGTAAAAAAAAAATTCTATTGCTCTTTGTTTTAAAAAAGGTTATAAAAAATGTCAATAATTATCGATACCAAACGATATGAAACATTATACCATTGATACATTTTTTAGCTATATCGCCCAGCCCTAGCTGGGACAATAAATCGATGCATCAAGAAATGATTCTGCATTGATTCTGAGATTTCCCAAAGGCATCACGATTCTCTGTTGAATCGATTCTGAGCTTAGTTTTTAACAGCAGATGGCACTGCGTGCTTTAGAAATAGCTGTATTCTGCTTGCTTCCAGTTCCTTACACACGCACCACTTAAAACTAAAACAATCATTCATAAAGTTCGAAAAGGTTGAAGTGAATTACAAGGATGTTCACAGTGGGCTGTGTTTACGTTAATCTCGCATCATAAAAGCATAAAAGCCGTTGTGCAAGTACATTTAACCCCTTACATGACTCAGCCGAACGCACAAGCGCTCTTCTTCGTGAGCATTTGAGTGTGCGGTTAAAAACTACCCTAGAGCGCCATCTGCTGTTAAAAACTAAGCTCAGAATCGATTCCAGAGAGAATCACGATGTCTTCGGAAAATCTCAGAATCGATTCACGAAACGCGATGCATCGATTTATTGTCCCAGCCCTACAAAAAAAGCACAATAACACTATAGACAGCTCTGCAGGATCCTTAAATTCAATCAGAATTCATGAAACCATGTTTAAACTTGCAAATTGTTCTCCTAGGTCAGTGCAAAAAATGCATACGTCAGAATGCACAATAAATGTCTTAGTGATTCGTTTTAATTGCAGAAGTTGTTTTTATTGTACTGTTTTATTTTATTCTGCTCTGTTGTTGTTTTTATACTTTGTAAATGTGCATACCTTTTCATTTTTCGTTACAGTCCTCACAGAATGGATACATCATTGATAACAGGTAAGACACAAACCTGCTGTAACTGATCTCCACTGCTAGTTAATGCACAACTTTACGTCTACAGTTTAATCCAGTTGTGTTTTACAAATGTGAAATTCATCCAAAAACCACTGGTTTGATTTTATTTGTTGTAAAATGTGGTACTATCACAGTACTTCTTTGTAAGGCAAGGACTTTTTTTCTGCTAACTATTTTAACTATTTTTATCAGTTTTTTTTTTTTTAGCAAGACTTTTATTATTTATTGTTTCATTAAGTTGTCTTTACAAAACAGCTCAGTGCTAGAAAACGGTGTTATAATTTTAAAAGTTTGTTCAACTAATTATTTTAAATCTCTATTTTAAATCAATATTTTTATTATTTTAAGTTTTTGCGAATTGCTGATCTAACTAATGCTGGAATACAGTGTTACCAATCAATTAGTATCAAGTAACAACTGTTTTCAATATCTATTTTTAGCAAGATTTCTATTATTTATTTCATGAAGTTATCTTTACAAAAAAGCTGAATGCTAGAAAATATTTATAATTTAACAATTTAATGTTTTTTAAATTAGAGATTTATGGCTATGGTTATGCTTATGATGGTTATTTATTATTTTAAGTTTTTTTTTAAAGCTCTGATGTATTTAATGCTGGAATACAGTTTTACAATGTAACAATTTAACGTTCAACTCTATTAACTATTTTAAATATTTATAGTTTTTAATAAGATTTCTATTGTTTTATTTATATATATATATATATATATAATTTAATGTTCAACTCATTTTAATTGATGATTTCACAGCTAGCACAACTCGTTCTCGTCAAAAACACTTCATCTATGTATCTGTCTGTAGATAATGTAACCTCAGTGAGACGTTTAAATCAAAACATTAGTGATGAATACATCACAGGAAAACAAATGCAAAGCGTGAAACGCACATGCGTGATCAATGATGATCTGTCCGAATCACAGCAGTCCTTCCTTTAGTACTGTAATGATGTAGAATGAGTGTGCTTTTCATGTGTGGGTCCCGATAAACACACACACTCACACACATACACACACACACACTCACACACATACACACACTCACACACACACACACACACACACACACACACACACACACACACACACACACACACACAC
>NW_015547633.1:19940-34191 GCF_001515605.1 Sinocyclocheilus anshuiensis
TTTGTTGTGTGTGTGTGTGTGTGTGTGTGTGTGTGTGTGTGTGTGAGAGAGAGAGAGAGAGAGAAACTGGTCAGTCACTAGGGGTGGGTGGTATGATCAAAGTCTTATATCACAGTATTATCATTATATATAAGGTCATTTATGTGATGTTATATATATATCACGATTCCGCGAATAAAAAAAAAAGTTTGTTCTAAATAACCATGTATTTTTGCCTATTTATATATAATCCAATGAAATAAATATTTACAATTAAATATATATATGAATACATTTCATGATAATAATAATAATAATAAAAATAAAATTTTTTATATATATATATATATGCTACGTATTGGCTCACGTAGCATTTTATTAGCCCTATTACATTCAGAAATAATGTAGGCTTAAATGCCGGTAAAGCAAAATGTTTACAAACATTATAAACACAGTTAGTTTTTCTCCACAACAAATCCTTTAAAGTTAAGGCTATGCGTTTAGGCTATAAAAACGTCAATCCAAAAACAAATTAATTTAAGGTGAAACTGATGCCTACCTCTCTCATTCGGCACAAATCCAAATGTTTCCATATTCGCGACGTATCTGAATGCTAAAATATTATTTATTATAGGCTAGGCTTTGTACTTTAATCGACGTAAAACATCATCCTTTACATCGGCTATATCAGCACAGTGAGGCGGTGCTCGCTGAATGCAACAGATTGTACAACGGAGCAGTGTAACTTATTACTTGTTATTTGTTTCTTTAACTGTATTTTATTTTGATAATGAACAGGCTGCAATGTCGCAAAATATGTTGTGTCTGTGTGCGTGTGAGGCGCCGGCGCGATATCATACCAACGCTGGTTGGTTATACAGATAGAAGCAAGACATCATTTAAAACTGTCAAGCTTTTGCAAAATAAAGAAAACTACTTTCTGCCGTCTCGCTTTCCTTTCCGAGAACTTTGGAATGCGTCACAATGAACCATAACTCAGCACACTTTTTTCTTTCGTTTTGTTAATCTGTCAATGATTTAAGTGAAATATATTTTGTGTATGCCTATTTGCAAAATAAATAAAACAGTAAAATAAATGAAACTCTAAAGCTTTTAAAATAAAGAAAATTACTTTCTGCCGTCTCGGTTTCCTTTCCGAGAACTTTGGAACGCGTCACAATGAACTGTAACTCTCAAATTTTTTTATTTCGTTTTGTTAATCTGTCAATGATTTAAGTGAAATTTATTTTGTGTGTATGCCTATATATTCCTTTTTATGTAAGCCTATCACAGTATCGCGTTTTCTCCGTTCACAGAAGCGCTGCAGGTTTACACTATCCTCGGATAAACTCTAACGCCGGTGCATTGCCATTTAATTTGTTATTGGTTGACAGCAAATTTCTAAATGGAACGATAAAATAACGTTATTAACCGGTTAATGGCCATTTCAAATTTTCGATTCTGTTCGGAACTATAAAATTAGATTTCGTTTCTGTTTCCGGTTTTCGTTTTTGTTCCTTGAACCGGTTCAGAGCCCAGGTTGTAATATGTGTCCCTGGAGCACAAAAGCAGTGTTAAGTCGCTGGGGTATATTTGTATGTGCACCCTCAGATTCTAGATTTTCAAATAGTTGTATCTCAGACAAATATTGTCCTATCCTAACAAACCATACATCAATGGAAAGCTTATTTATTTCAAAAAATTGACCCATATGACTGGTTTTGTGGTCCAGGGTCACATATATAATGTATATAAAAACGTCCTGCTTGTAAATTCACACTATTCCGCGTTTCTTCATCACTTCCACATCTAAATTGCTGTCTTGCTCACAAATACAGCTGAATCTGCCGCCAGTCTGTATATCCCATCATACCGCCCAGTCCTGCCAGTCGCTATGGTTACAAAACAGGACGTTCTGGATCTGTTGGTTGCTTGCCCTGCTTCAACAGTGTGACTGATTCCAATGTGTGTGTGTGATGTTTCCTCATGTAATACAATAAACAATAGTGTCGCATTTCTGGAGTGTCTTTCTGTATCTTTGTTGAATGCGTGACGTTACTGCATCATATTCCAGATCTCATCCTTGTGATTATGAAGAGAAATGTGTGAGCGAGTGGATGAAAGAAAGCAAATGTCATGGAGCAGCGGAGCGTTGCGTGTTTGCAGTGAGCGCAGCTCTAAAATAAACAGTGCAGCTGTCGCTTAAAATAGCTCATTCATTAATTACACACACACACCCCACAGATACACACAGATTGCAGGGTTTGTTGGGTTTCCCAGTAGATTGGGGTTCATTACAGACATGTGTTAGTTCAGTGTTCAAATGTTCACAGGTTCATCTGACAGAAGACACTTCATTCTGTTGGTGATTGCCGTAAGCAGGAGATCAAACACATTGTGCATCAGAAGATTGATTACAAAAACTGGTACACTGAAAAATTCTGCGTTTACAGCTCGCTATTCTGCGTTTACAGCTCGTAATTTCAGTTTACTGCTCGCATTTCTGCGTTTACAGCTCGCAATTCTGCGTTAACATCTCGCAATTCTGCGTTAACAGCTCGCATTTCTGCATTAACAGCTCACAATTCTGCATTAACAGCTCGCATTTCTGCGTAAACATCTCGCAATTCTGCGTTTACAGCTCGCATTTCTGCGTTAACAGCTCGCATTTCTGCGTAAACATCTTTTACATCTCGCAATTCTGCGTTTACAGCTCGCAATTCTGTTAACAGCTCGCAATTCTGTTAACAGCTCGCATTTCTGCGTTAACAGCTCGCAATTCTGCGTTAACAGCTCGCATTTCTGCGTAAACATCTCGCAATTCTGCGTTTACAGCTCGCATTTCTGCGTTTACAGCTCGCATTTCTGCGTTAACAGCTCGCAATTCTGCATTTACAGCTCGCAATTCTGTGTTAACAGCTCGCAATTCTGCGTTAACAGCTCGCATTTCTGCGTTTACATCTCGCAATTCTGCGTTTACAGCTCGCATTTCTGCGTTTACAGCTCGCATTTGTGCGTTTACAGCTCGCAATTCTGCGTTTACATCTCGCATTTCTGCGTTTACAGCTCGCATTTCTGCGTTAACAGCTCGCATTTCTGCGTTTACAGCTCGCATTTCTGCGTTTACAGCTCGCATTTCTGCGTTAACAGCTCGCAATTCTGCATTTACAGCTCGCAATTCTGTGTTAACAGCTCGCAATTCTGCGTTAACAGCTCGCATTTCTGCGTTAACCGCTCACATTTCTGCGTTTACATCTCACAATTCTGCATTTACAGCTCGCATTTCTGCGTTTACAGCTCGCATTTCTGCGTTTACAGCTCGCATTTCTGCGTTAACCGCTCACATTTCTGCGTTTACATCTCACAATTCTGCGTTTACAGCTCGCATTTCTGCGTTTACAGCTCGCATTTCTGCGTTAACAGCTCGCATTTCTGCGTTTACATTTGTGAAAAACTCAGAATTGCAAGGAAACATGTCCAGATTGTGAGATAAAAATTGCAATTATGTGGTGGAAGCATGCTTTCGTAGTTTTTGACTCCATGATAGGAAGAAAGGGAGGCAAGGGAAAATATTATAATACTTGTAGTTTGTAAATAAGTCCTAGTTTTGCCTTTGAGGTCTCTCGTCCAATTAAATAGACTCTTTTTATTAGCTTTAGTCTGGCAATTTTGTGTTGGAGTGGATCTAATTGAATATTTTTGCTGATGTAAAATCAAATTTGTTGTTGAAATGCTTTTTCATCACCTTTTTCTGGGAAAACTTGTGTGTTTGTTCCCAGTAGTTTTAGTATTCTATGTGCAAAATGTGGAAGAGCACTCTAGAACGTAAATGTCATCTCCAGTCCCAGTTCCCGTAAGGAAATAAGTCATCTGGCATCACCAGGATGGGTTTTACAGATCAGTTATTTTAATCATCTTATGCTAATGTGCATTTTTAGCACAAATATTTTTCACTCTTTGCACAAAATATTTGAATTTAGTCTGTTACATCTGTTGTTCATCTCACATTCGGTCTCTGAGGAAGTGCGTTTTGTAAAATTGCACATGAAGCGTAATAACGGTGATGACGTGAGAAATGCGAGCTGTAAATTGCAGGTTAAATTTGTGTTTGTCAGCGTGAAGCATCTCTGAACAGTGTTTTTGAGAGCTGATGAGTGTAATGTAACATTATTGATGAAGATTTACTGAACTCTGGAACTGTTTTGAGTATCTTTAGCTGTTAAATACACAGAACCATTGACTGATGATTGATTATTGGTTTTCTGGACAGCTGCTCTTGTGCAGGAGGGCAGCTGTGTGTGTGTGTGTGTGTGTCGAAGGGCTGCACGGTAAATAAAACCCATAATTTACACAAGCAAATGTTTGAATTAAGTAGTTTTCAAATGTGCATTTAAACTAGAAAATCCTCATGCAGCACTGCAAACCATTCCTCCACTCCATGCTGTTGCATTAAATGCAAGCTTGGTGGATATGACCGTACGGTGCAGCCCAGATCTGTATTGTGTGTCTGATGTTTGAGTATGTCTGTATGTGTGTATGTTTAATTTTCAGGTTTGTGTTTATTGTTAGCACTTTGTGTCTGATATCTTGCAACCGAGTTTGTGCGGAGCTCCAGTGATTGATCGGCATGTTTGTGTGTGTGTGTGTGTGTAGAGGTGGACAGTAGTGAAGTATTTTTCCTTTACTTAAGTAAATCTAAAAAGTATCTGTACTTTATCAGAGCGTTTTCTTTGGAAAACTTTTACTTCACTACATTCCGAAGCACAATGTTGTACTTTTTACTGCTTTTCATAAATAAAAGTTGTTGTTTTTTTACCTTTAATACTTAAGAACATTAAAAATGCAGTAATTTCTTGTACTCAAGTAAAACTTTGAATTACTTTTACTTGAGTAAAAGTAAAGTACTAGATTCCTAATGCAATTAAGTATTAAATAATATTTAATATGAAATGTAGTGCAGTAAAAAGTACAATGTTATGCTATGGAATGTTGTGAAGTAAACGTTTTCCAAAGAAAAACACTGATAAAAGTACAGACACTTGAAAAATGTGCTTTTAAATAGAGCTGCCCGATAAATCGCAATGAAATCGCGATTAGGCAAAAGCTGCGATAGTCATGCGGATCTTGTAACGGTAGCTGAATAAACAGAAGATTTAACTGCTTTCATTGATTCAGCTTGTCAGTGAACTAAGGCTCTGTGCAGTAAATGCTGCTCCATCTGAAAGCACATGATGGAGTTTTACTACTGATCATAGAACCGCTTTACTGACAAGATGCGCATGACAATTGCATTCGATTAATCGTGCAGCCCTACTTTTAAAGCGGAGTGACAATCCTTCACTACTGTCCGCCTCTGTGTTTGGACTGTCAGAATGAGTGTCTGTGTCTGTTTTCACACAGCTCTGTGTGTGTGTTCTCGTCCCGCACGCAGGGGTAACAGGGAAAGCTCCAGCCGGGCATCTAGCAGTCGCCAGAGCAGCACCGACAGCGACATGAAGAGCCTGGAGCCGCGTCCGTGGAGCAGCACAGACTCGGACAGCTCCAACCGTACGCTCAGACCTCCGGTCACCAAAGCCAGCAGCTTCAGCGGCATCTCCATCCTCACGCGCGGAGACAGTCTGGGCAGCGCCAGGGGCTCCCGAACAGGTAACACACACACCCTTGCTGATACATTGAAAATGTAGCAATCCCTCATATCAAAGCCGCAATCTTAGTATGCTCATGAACAACAAGAGATGCAGATGCAAAGGATCAAAATCCTGCTGCTCATTGCATCTTAACGCGTTTTCGCAAAAGAATTTGAGTTTTTTGCCGCTACAAGTTTGAAAAACAAAACATCTCGTCCCGGCATATTTTACTCAGCCAATAATAGTTTGTGCTTTGAAGAAACGTGCTTGGGAGGGAAAATTTCATTTCATTTTATTTCTCCCAACTAGGGCTGGGACAATAAATCGATGCATCGCGTTTCGTGGAACGATTCTGAGATTAGTGATTCTCTCTGGAATCGATTCTGAGCTTAGTTTTTAACAGCAGATGGCGCTCTAGGCTAGTTTTTAACCACACACTCAAATGCTCACGAAGAAGAGCGCTTGTGCATTCAGCTGAGTAATGTAAGTGGTTAAATGTACTTGCACATCTGCTTTTATGATGCGAGATTAACGTAAACACAGCCCACTGTGAACATCCTTGTAATTCACTTCAACCTTTTCGAACTTTATGAATGATTATTTTAGGTTCAAGTGGTGCGTGTGTAAGGAACTGGAAGCAAGCAGAATACAGCTATTTCTAAAGCACGCAGTGCCATCTGCTGTTAAAAACTAAGCTCAGAATCGATTCAAGAGAGAATCGCAATGCCTTCGGGAAATCTCAGAATCAATGCAGAATCATTTCTCGATGCATCGATTTATTGTCCCAGCCCTATTCCCAACTATGTTTCTTCCCAAACAACTTGCTTGGGAGAATATTTTATTTCATTTCATTTTATTCTATCCCAAAACAGGAATAAAATAGGGGGAAAATATTTATTTAGTTACCAGGTATACATTTCTATTAAAAACAATAAATGTAGATACTGTGTGTATGATAGAGTCTTGAGCTGTTGAACATTTGCCCAGATATATATATATATATATATATATATATATAGTTTATTTATTTGTTTTGTTGGTCGGTTAGTTGTTTTTTTTTCTTTTGCAAAATGCATTGAACTGCTTATTTTTGAAGGGAAATGAATAACAGGGATGACATTTTAAATTACATTTTAAAAATATATTTTTATTTCGATATTTTTATATGCTTCTATATCATGTGTTGTCTATTGCTCTATTTCAGGTCAGACACATCATAGTATATATAATAGATTTTAGTGATGGCATTTAGCATTAATGCATTTGAATTGCAAGTGTTTTCTTTTGTTTATTCATGTGAACATGCATGCTGGTGTGTGGTCGGATCATCTCTCGCTCTGTATTGTGACATGAACATTAATGCTCTTCTGTCCTCTCAGGTCTTCCCACAGTCACTCTGGACGTTTGTACCCCAGCTCAGCCGCTCCAGCAGAGCCGCGGGCTCCTGCCGTGTCCCCCGAACTGCCCCTCCGGAGCCCCTCAGACCCCGAGCCAACCGGCCCCTCCGCCGCTGCTGCCGACCCCGACTCTCACACACACACACTCTCACACACACACTCACACACAGCACGCCATCAGCGCGCACAATCACATGCTGCCTCAGGTGAGTCCTGGAGTCACTCAATCTGATGCACACATTATCATACTAAACATGATCTTAACTGCTCTTTAAACTTACATTAATTAGCCCTAAAAAATATTTTAATACATAATGCTACTTGAGGTCTGAAAAAATCACAAAATATCACAGCAGCAAGTGTCATTTGTTGTGAAATAAGATGCACAAACTCACGTTACAATCCAAACATTTCGTAAAACAATCAAAACATGTCAAAAAGAGGTTTGAGCAGTATAAAATAAAATAGATATATTTTTGAAAATTACGAAAAACGAAACAAACAAAAACATGAATGAAAAAAGCCAAAACAAGCCCAAAAGCCCAAACACAAAGTCCTTTAAGAAAATGATTGATCGTGATGATACATGCACAAATTTCTTTGGTAAATTACAAATTCTTAATTGATAATTTAGGAGATAATTATTTTCATTTGGAAACTATATTTTTCATTTTTGTGTGTGTGTGTGTGTATATACAGTATATATATGTGTGTGTGTGTATGTATATATATATTAGGGCTGGGCAATTAATGCTATTTCTTATTTAGTACAGATTGGCCACGTACACACTGCAAGTTTCAGGAGTGACAGCTGCATTTAAATGCTGGAGTGATTCCCGTAAATTATCGTTCCGTGTGTGTAGGGAACAGCAGTCACTCCCGCATTTGTAACCATAGCAACATTTTGGCATCTTGCAGGAGTGAATACGAATTTAGCCATTTGATATCTGCCACTTTTTGACTAAAGACTCTTTTTGTCTGTCTATTTTAACTAAACTACCGCTGATAGATGTGCTGTGTTTTGTTAATGCTCGGGAGGCTGCTTTAGAGAGCGCTGTCTTGCAGTGTTGCCATGTCCTCATATTTATAAGCACTTTTAGGCATGTTGTTTGGTCTTAGCTTTATGGAGTTAATAAAGTGGTCTATTGTGGATATGAGATACATGATTTTTTTGCAACTGATTAAGTAATACACATCGGACTCAGTGTGCAAGTTTTCTGTGCGTGACGAATTTTTAGGATGACGAATACGAAAAAATGCATATGAAAATTTCGGACTTCGGTGCAAGGACCTTTAATGCGGTTGTCACTCCCGTATTTTAGTGAATTATGTGTGTACAGAATGCGATTAAGGAGTAAAAGGTGAACTGACAACTGAATTTAGCTGCAGTGTGTGCGTGGCCATTTAGTATTTGAGGTTCTCTGTCCATGAACAGAACATTCTTCTCTAAGCTCTCCTCCTGAGCTCTGAGTCTGTTCCTCTGTTCTCTCTGTGTCTCTGCAGCCGTCTGCGCAGGCTGTGTCTTACTCAAACCCTTCGTGCCCTCAGGTCATCTTGCCTGTTTCTCCTTCCCAGCAGTACAACATGGTACTTTACCTCTCCTCTCTCTCCTGAATCTTTCCCTTCATTTCCCTTCATCTCTTCTGCTCTTCAGCTGGATATTGTATTAAGTAGTTTTTTTTTTGTGTGTGTTGAGCAGCAATAAGCACATTATATTTTTGTCGATGAGCATGTATTAATTGTTTTGTACCAAAATGTCTTACTTGAGATGTAAAGGTTTTGAATTGTCCTCGTACTACTATTCCACGTGGATGAGTTTTATTTTAATTTAGTTTAGTTTATTAATTTATTTATTTTATGCATTTTATATTGTATTTTGTCATATTGTATTTTATATTTACTTTATTTTATTTCATGCTTTTTGTCCTGATTCAACTACTCTAGGTGAATGATCTTCTCATTTTATTTTATTGTATTTTTTTATGTAATTTTTGTTTAAATTGTTTAATTATTGTTATTAATATTGTATTTTTATTTTATGCTTTGTTTTTATCCTAGTACAGCTATTCTACATTGATGAACTTCTCATTTTATTGTATTTGATTTTTTATTTATTTTTTATATATATTAACTTTTTTATTTCTTATTTAGTTTTTTTTTGTTTTTTGTCCTGTGGATGTTGGATGACCTTCTCATTAATTAATTAATTAAATTTTTTTATTTTATTATTATTATTATTATTATTTGTGCTTTTTATTTTCTGTTTTTTTTTTTTGTCCTAGTACAGCTATTCTAGGTGGATGAACTTCTCATTTTATTGTATTTTATTTTTATTTTTATTTTTATTTATTAATTTTGTATTATATTTTATTTTATAACTGTTTTATTGTAGTTACATATGTATTTAGTATATCTTCAGTAGGTAAGGCAATCTTAGAATGCATTGACAAGCTCATTGAAAATTGTAAAATTGCTGTGCAGCTCTGTGCATGATTTCAGACCAGTCACTTATGAAGCTCCATAACTGTTAGGATGCTGCCTATGTAGACAGTGAAGTTGCTCAGTAGGGTTTGAAGCGGCTCATACTGATCTCTCTCTGTCTCTGTTCAGGGAGATGAGTTGACTCCAGGTTTTGGGCAGATGTCTCTCAGCCGTCAGAGCTCCAGCGAGGCACCTGAGCCACCCAGCCTATACCAGCCTCCACCCGCCGTACTATCCCAGCATCCTCCACCGCAGCCCAGCTACATCTTGCCCCCGCCGCCCTCTGGATACCAGCCTGCCGCTCCACACCCACATCCTCCTCCACCACCGCCTCCACCAACACAACCCATCCTACAGACAGCTCCGCCCGCACAATACACACACACACACATACTCGTGCACACATACACTCACACACACACACTAATGTACACACACTCGCACGCGCACTCACACTCACTCACTCACTCTCTCTCTCTCACACACACACACTAACACTTTCATTCAATAAGGACGCATTAATTTAAACAAAAGTGACAGTAAAGACATAATGTTACAAATGATTTATATTTCAAATAAATGCTGTTCTTTTGAACTTTCTATTCATCTGTGAATCCTGAAAAATAAAACGTATCACGGTTTCTACAAAAATATTGGGCAGCACAACTGTTTTCAACATTGATAATTGAGCAGCAAATCAGCATATTAGAATGATTTCTGAAGATCATGTGACACTGAAGACTGGAGTAATGATGCTGAAAATTCAGCTTTGATCACAGAAATAAATTAAATTTTTATGGAAGCCTGTTTCTGTCATGGAATAAAAAAATATTTTTATTGTGATTCTTCTCACAATTCTGACTTGTTTTTTGCAATTCTGTGAAATATAAAACTCAGAATTGCGAGGTATAAACTTTTTTGAGAAGAAAAGTCAGAATTGTGAGATAAAAATGACCTGTTTTATGTTTTTCATTCCATGGCAGCAAAAAAACTAATAATTTAGCAAGATGTGAAGTCAGAATTCTGAGAAAAATTTTTTTTATTTCACAAGACAGACTTTCTAGACAGAATTGTGCATTATAAACTCACAACTGCACACAATTCTGTCTAGAAAGTCTGTCTTGTGAAATAAAATGTTGCAATTACTAGTTTTATTTTTATTCCATGGCAGAAAGAAAAAAAAAAACAATTGCAAGATGTCAACTCAGAATTCTGATAAAAAATAATAATAATAATTCAGAATCCTGAGTTTATATCTCACAATTCTGACTTTTTTCTCAGAATTGCAAAAAACAGTCTGAATTGTGAGATAATTGTCACAATTACATTCGTTCATTCATTCATTCTGGGGCAGAAATGGGCTTCCATACATTTTAACATTACAATAGAAAATCATTTTTTTACGTTGTAATAATATTTCACAATTTTTTACTGTATTTTTGATCAAATAAATGCAGCAGCCTTGGTGAGCAGAAGAGACTTCTTTCAGAAACATAAAAATCTTACCCACCCCAAACTTCTGAATGGTGTGTATTTCACAAATACTGTGCGGTATACAGTAACCAACATTAACTCCGTCCTGTAGCTCTGAATCATGTTTGTGTTGTTTCATCATCGTCTGCTAAATGCCTTCAGCTCCAATCCCGAGGTGAAAAGCTGTAATTTCCAGACTTAAATATTAGCAGACTCTCTTTCGCTCTCTGAAGAGGAAACAGGAAGTTGTCACAGCAGTGATGGAAAACTTTAGTTAGAAAAGGAAGTGTGAGAAGATGCCGAGTGTGATTGTTGTGAAGGAATGTTTGTGTTTGTGAATCACAGTTTCTGCTGCGCTTTACACCGAACGGCTGATAAGAATCGGGAGAAGCATTTATCCTATATTAGATACATTTGCAGAAACTGTAATAATGTAAAACTACTAGGCATGTCAAAAAAAAAAAATTGAGTTTCGAATTTAAAATATAAATCCAAATTCGAATGCAAAAACGTTTAGGTGTGCGTCAGGCAGCTTATCAGTGGCGCACGAGATGCGATGACGATGTAGGTGTCGTTGCATTTTAATGCTTTTTTTTAACCTATCCAGTTGAAGCCACTAGATGGCGCTGCTGCGTTGTTCAGTCAAAATATTGCGGAAAAAGAGAACATCAATGTGGAGATGTTGTTGTTTACATCAAAACTGAAACCAAGCCGTTCACACAGAACGCATATTTATCGCATTTTCTAGAGGGACATCTATCAGCGTTGCACTCGCGTCTCGCACAAAAGAGCCACATGTTTAGAAAGCCATGTAATATTTATGTAAGTTCAACTTTTAAAAACATGTCTCGAGACTTTATGGCGGTTTTTCCCCATCCCACTGCATCTTATGTTTTTAAATGAAAAAGTACTATTTGTCATTGTGATTTTGTATTAAACTATGCATACATACATGATGCTGTTTTGTTTCTAATTGTTTAAGCAACTTAGTTAATTATATATATGCTTTATAAACATTATTTTAAACATTATGCACTTTTTTCAAAGATAGTCGTGTTATTTTATTGCTTTGAATAAATGTGCATTAGTAATATTTTGCTCGATGCGCCCTCTTGTGGCCTCAGGAGAGAAGCCAAAAGCTTTTTTCCCCCTAACTGAAATTATGCATTTTAAATTCGAATATAATTTGAATATTGATACTATTTAAGTACAAAATTCGAATTTAGTTTTTCAGATTCAGACATTTTTAGCAATTATCATTTTGATGAACTGATATCGATTCTTAAAACCCAAGAATCAATCTCTGCTATTTTCAGTAGATGTGATATAAGTATATGTGATATATTGTGATATAATTAATAAATGACTCATACAGTGATATTAGATTTTGGTCCTTGCGCGCACCGCTATAATAAACAGTAAATCACAGTCTTTATATTCCATCAGAGCATCTTTGTAATATGAGCAGCACATAATACTCAAGACTCTGTGTGTGTGTGTGTGTGTGTGTGTGTGTGTGTGTGTGTGTGTGTGTGTGTGTGTGTGTGTACCTGGTATTTATCACGTTATGGGGACCAAATGTCCCCACAAGGATAGTAATACTAGTAAATTTTGACCTTGTGGGGACATTTTTGAGGTCCCCATGAGGAAACAAGCTTATAAATCATACAGAATTAGTTTTTTTGAGAAAGTAAAAATGCACAAAGTTTCCTGTGAGGGGTAGGTTTAGGGGTAGGGTTGGTGTAGGGCAATAGCACATACAGTTTGTACAGTATAAAAACCATTACGCCTATGGAATGTCCCCATAAAACATGGAAACACAACGTGTGTGTGTGTATGTATCAATTCGATTCAAGTGAGCTTTATTGGCATGACTTGCACAGTACTGCCAAAGCATTGACTATTGCATGAACAAAGAACAAATAATTATTATATAATACATAAACAAAACAAGAATAGATATGTAATTCATTAAGTAGATAATTACACATATGTTTAGTTTTGTCCACTGGCTGACTCTCTTAGTTTGTGACAGGCTGATACATATTTTGCTGCTGTTGCAATCATGCTGGAGTTTTTCCCTAGAATGAGACTTGATTTTTCTGCATTTGGTAATGCCATAAAATTTGGTTGTATTTGTTCGAATCTCGTGAAATATGCAGCTCTTATGTTGTGATAGCAATCACAATGCAGTAGGAAAGAGTGTGTGTATCTCTGTGTGTGTGTGTGGGTGATATCAGAGGTAATGATGTGCAGTGTGTGTTGTCATCATCAGACTCGCTCTCTCTCTCTCTCTCTCTCTCTCTCTCTCTCTCTCTCTCTCTCTCTCTCTCCGCTCCCGTCTCTCTCTCTCTCTCTCTCTCTCTCTCTCTCTCTCTCTCTCTCTCTCTCTCTCTCTCTCTCTCTCTCTCTCTCTCTCTCTCTCTCTCTCTCTCTCTCTCTCTCTCTCTCTCTCTCTCTCTCTCTCTCTCTCTCTCTCTCTCTCTCTCTCTCTCTCTCTCTCTCTCTCTCTCTCTCTCTCTCTCTCTCTCTCTCTCTCTCTCTCTCTCTCTCTCTCTCTCTCTCTCTGATCCAGGTTCAGTATTATTCCACCGGAGGACAGTATCCGAATTCAGGCCAGCAGTTCCGCTCCATCTCTCACCAGGTGTCATACCCCACACAGCGCTCTCAGCCGCTGCCCCCGCCGGCGCAGCCCTCCGGTCAGTGTGACATCACTTCCTGTTCCTCTGCTCCTAGACAGCATCATTTTATCCTCCCTGTAAAGCAAGCGAATGTGCTTTTGGAGCAGAGCTCATCAGATGAGTCATGCATGGAAGCCCGTCTCCACCACATAAGAAAAAAATCAAGCTTTCATAAATCATGATTTTGACATTTAAAAAATATCAGAAATATGAGCGAAAAAGAAAAAGAAAAAAAAAAAGAGGAAAAGTCATAATTATGAGTCATAATTGCCATACTGTGTCATAATGAGATGTGAGGATGTCAATTTTGACTTGTCATAATTTCAACATTTAACTCGTAATTATGAGGGGAAAAAGTTGAATTTGACAAATCGGAATTGAGTTTACAAAGTCAAAATTATAAAACTAAAGTCAAAATGATAGTCAGAATGATCAAATTTAAATATAAAATATTAGTAAAATATAGAAATTAAAAAATGATATAAGTAATAATTATTAGGTGAAGTCATTATGAGGAAAAGTCAAAATTATGACGTTAGGTTAAAACTATAAAATTGAAATATAAAATATTAGTAAAATTAATAAAATATAAATTTAAAAAGTCATAATTTTA
>NW_015547633.1:34262-38861 GCF_001515605.1 Sinocyclocheilus anshuiensis
AAGGTATCAAGTTGGGTGGGGGGGGGGGGGAATCATTATGAGACTAAAATACCATAATTATGTGAAAACTGACATACTAAGCCATAAAAGGTTGAAATTTTCACGTTGAAATTGACATCCTAAGTCATAAAAAAGTCGAAATTGACTAAAATTACTAGTTTAAAAAGTCAAAATTATATTAAAAAAAATTACATTTAAATATAACATTTTATTTTAATATAGAATAATAAAATAATTATACTTTTAATAATTTTATGAAATTACTGAGTCAATTCTGAGATTAAAAATTTTTTTTTTTGTCTTAACTTTGACTTTGTGAAATAAAGTAATTATTTTGATTTACCAAAGCATGCTTTTTCTTTCTTACGTGGAGGAAACGTACTTCTGTGTGCGTCTGTCTCTGCTGACTGTCATTTTTATGCTCTCTTATATTGATGTCTCATATTAAACTGACTATTAAAGCTCTGAACGGCTCTCTCACGATGAGCGATTGAAGTTTGATGTGCTTTTGTGTTGCATGATTAGCTCCTCTCCAGCCCATGATGACCAATCAGCAGCCTGCGTACCAGGGCATGATGGGAGTCCAGCAGCCTCAGAGCGCCAGTATGATGAACACACAGCGCACGGCCATGAATGGACAGATGCCGGGCATGATGGTCCAGTACCCACCCATGCCCTCCTATCAGGTGTGTGTGTGTGTGTGTGAGTTTGTGTGTGAGAGAGAGAGTGAGTTTGTGAGTGTGTGTGTGAGTGTGTCAGAGTGTGAGTGTCAGAGTGAGAGTGTGAGTGTCAGTGTAAGTGTGCGAGTGAGTGAGTGTGCGAGTGAGTGAGTGTGCGAGTGAGTGAGTGTGCGAGGGAGTGAGTGTGCGAGGGAGTGAGTGAGTGAGTGTGTGCGAGTGAGTGTGTGTGTGAGAGTGTGCGAGTGAGTGTGTGTGTGTGTGTGAGAGTGAGCGAGTGAGTGTGTGAACTGAACTTCTCAAACGACCCGGAGGATTTAAAAATCATAAATCATTAATAATTTTATATGACTGAAGGACTGTGAGTGTGCAAGAGTGTGTGAGTGTAAGAATGAGCGAGTGTGTTTGAGTGTGTGTGTGAGGGTGTGAGTGAGTGAGTGTAAGAGTGAGCGAGTGTGTGTGTGTGTGTGAATGAGTGAGTGTGCGAGAGTGTGTGAGTGTAAGAATGAGCGAGTGTGTTTGAGTGAGTGAGTGAGTGAGTGAGTGAGTGAGTGAGTGAGTGTGTGTGTGTGTGTGTCTCTCTCTCTCTCTCTCTCTCTCTCTCTAACCGCTCCTTCTGTGCTGCAGGTGCCTGTAGCTAATGAGAGTCAGTCTGTGGTGCAGCAGCAGTACCAGCAGCCCGTCATGGTTCCCGCCAGTCAGTCTGTACAGGCAGCCATGCCGACCGCGGCACCCATGCCTGTCTACTACAGCGTACTGACGCCCACACAACAGAACAGCACAAGGTACACACACGCTAATATCTCAGCACGCGCGTCACGTGTTTACTGTCAGATAATGTCAGAAGTGCTGGAAGAATGTGCAGTTTTACTACTGTATGCAACTGAGTATCGACTCTAACTTGACACAAAACTTAATGAACAAAACTAAATTATCTGTTTGGGTTCCTCAGATATAAAACATTGATGTATTTATTTTGTAAAAAAAAAAAATTTATTGCATAATATCATATCCTTTCAGTTGCATTAACGTGTTTTTGTTTGTGTTATTAGTTATACTTAGAGTAAATTTAAGTTTGATGCTGTATTATTGTTTTTGTGCTAATTCTGCTCTGATTATTTAAATACATTATTTAATCTGTTATTAGAAATATCTCCTTCAAGTAGCTTCAATAGCTGTTTCCATCCACGTTTTTTTTTTTTTTTTGTGAATTTTGAGATGCTGCTTTAAAAAACTCTGAATGGAAATGCCAAGATGTGCATAAAATGTGCATAAAAACTTGAGATGAGAAAACATGCATAAACTACTATAGAGAAACGCATAGTGACACGTGTTTTTGTTTGTTTTATTAATGTTTTATATTTAGTGTAAATGCATGTTTTGATGTTGTGTTTATGCTAAATTCTACTTTAAATACATGATTTAAAATTATTATTAGTAATATGATTAGAAATCTCCTAAGTAGCTTCAATAGCTGTGTTTCTATCCATGTATTGCTTCGAGTATTGTGGGATATTGCATTTTTTTTTGTGCAAGATGCACATAAAATCTTAAAGTGCGCATAAAAACTTATGATCTTAATTGAGGCGCATAATTGTTTTATTCAGCAAGAAAATGTGCATTAACTACAATGGAGAAACATATAGAGCAGCGGTGGCGAACTCCGGTCCTGGAGAGCCGCAGCCCTGCAGAGTACAGCTCCAACCCTAATTAAAACTCGCCTGCCTGTAGCTTTCTAGTAACCCTTCAGACCTTGATTGGCTTGTTCAGGTGTGTTTGATTAGGGTTGAAGCAAAACTCTGATATAGAGTGACAAGTGTAAATTTATGTTTTGATGTTGTGTTGTTGTTTTTTTGCTAAGTTCTGTTTAACCGTGTGCTTTTGTGTGTTGCAGTCCGTCTGTGGGTTACTTGCAGCCTCCCAGTTCAGATCAGTACCAGATGACCCAGTCTGCCTCACCCTGCAGCCCACAGCCAATGCAACAGCAGTATTCAGGTTAAACACAAACACAACCCACAGCAGCTACAGCCCTGCTACTGTTAACTACAGCTGATATATATATGTATATAACATTTATACCTGTCGTTATTTGAAACGAAGGTAAAATAAAATACAAATATTGATGAAAAGCAAAATGTTTCAAAATGTTGCATTGGCAACTAAGTTAAATGTGTTTAAGTAAAGCTAAAACTAAATTAAAAAAAACTTAAGTTAAATAGAAATAATAAAAATAAAATTGAAAGTATAAATAAAGAAATGTATAAATACTCTAATAGTATAAAATTAGTGCTAATCACATCCAAAACAAAAGTTTTCGTTTACATAATGTGTGTACTGTGTATATTTATTATGTATATATAAATACAAACACATGAATGTATATATTTAAGAAAATGTTATGTTCATATATTTATATATAATATAAATATATAAATGTATATACATGTAAATATTTTCAATATATATACTGAATGTGTGTGTGTGTGTGTATTTATATATACATAATAAATAAACACAGTACACATACATATATTATGTAAACAAAAACTTATTTTGGATGCGATTAATCGTTTGACAGCACTATATAAAATACTATACTAATACTATATTCAATACTAAAATAATACTGAATACCATGATCGGTTATGATACATATAAACCGTTATATAAAATACAATTTGCACATGATTTACCCATCGTGCATCAGTAAATATCTGCAGTATCAGCCCAATAAACTTACCAGTATTTAACTCATTGAGCAGTAGGTTGCATTAGTTATCATATCTCTCAGTCTGGTTTATTTTGTATTGGGAGTGACTGACCCGTTGATGTGGATGTGTTGTAGGGGTTCCTCCTCCTGGTCCTGGTGTGATGGTAATGCAGCTCAGCGTCCCGAACGGACCGCAGCCGACCCAGAATCCTCCGCTGGTGCAGTGGAACCCCTGCAAGTACTACAGCATGGAGCAGAGACCCAGCAACCCCGAGCCGCAGGTAACGGCACTAGGAAAAACTAAATTCGAATTTTGTATTTAAATATTATCAATATTCGAATTTAAAAGGGATAATTTCAGTTAGGGGGAAAAAGCTTTTGGCTTCTCTCCTGAGGCCACAAGAGGGTGCATCGAGCAAAATATTACTAATGCACGTTTCTTCAAAGCAATAAAATAACACGACTGCCTTTGAAAAAAAAGTGCATAATGTTTAAAATAATGTTTATAAACCACATATATAATTAATTAAGTTGCTTAAACAATTAGAAACAAAACTGCATCATGTATGTATGCATAGTTAAAAACACAAGATGCAGTGGGAATGGCGAAAAACCGCCATAAAGTCTTGAGACGTGTTTTTTAAAAGTTGAACTTGCATTAATATTACATGGCTTTCTAAACATGTGGCTCTCTTGTGCGAGACGCGAGTGCAATGCTGATAGATGTCCCTCTAGAAAATGCGATAAATATGCGTTCTGTGTCAACGGCTTGGTTTCAGTTTTGATGTAAACAACATCATCTCCGCATTGATGTTCTCTTTTTCTGCAATATTTTGAATGAACAACGCATCAGCGCCATCTAGTGGCTTCAACTGGATAGGTTAAAAAAAGCATTAAAATGCAATGACACTTACATCGTCATCGCATCTCGTGCGCCACTGATAAGCTGCCTGATGCACACCTAAACGTTTTTACATTCGAATGTGGATTTATATTTTAAATTCGATGAATATTCTAAATGCACTTTTTTTTTTTTTTTTTTTTTTTTCAAATAAATAAATAAATACGTTTGAGGTATTTTTTTTAAATATGACCTTTAAATTTCTCATGAATCACACACACACACTTGTGTTTCCATGTTTTATGGGGAGTCTCCATAGGTGTAATGGTTTTTATACTGTACAAACTGTATTTTCTATCGCCCTACACCTA
>NW_015547633.1:38899-40020 GCF_001515605.1 Sinocyclocheilus anshuiensis
TTTTCTATCGCCCTACACCTAAACCTACACCTCACAGGAAACTTTCTGCATTTTTAGATTTTTAAACAACTTCATTCTGTGTGATTTATAAGCTTGTTTCCTCATGGGGACCAAAATAATGTCCCTACAAGGTCAAAATTTACTGGTATTACTATCCTTAGCTACCCGGTAAAGTGATGAATACCGGGTACACACACACACACCCCTTTATTACATCAGACACGTCTATGAACATCAAATCTTCATCATGTCATGCCCTGGCATTTTTCTGTCCCCACTGAAAGTAAAATGCTACAGAACAAAATCAGTCAATCTGAACATATTTTATCATGTCAGTATATATCTTCAATTGTTAATTCCCTGTTTAAGATGATTTATTTTAAATATTTTTATATATATATATATAATTTATATATTTTATGTTATTACCTCCTATCTCCTTTAAAAAAAAAATCTAATTTAAATTATTATTTATTTTTTTTCAAAAAAGAAATTATACACACACACACGCGCGTTTCTTTCTGTGAATTGTGGGGACTTTCCATAGACTTCTATTACTTTTATACTGACCAAATGATATTTTCTATCCCCTAACTATAGGCGGAGTTTCACTTTTATGCTGGGGGCGGGGGACACTTTTTTATGTTATACATTTCATATATTTATATAACATATATAACATATATTCAACATTTAAAAATACATAAAAAAAAAAAAAACTGAAAAACATTCCTAATGCATAAAAGCCGCCTCTTTTTCCGAATTGCATAGACGACCACTGTCTTTCTTTCACTATCTCTTCTCTTCTGATAGTTTTTCAGTCAAATCGTTCTCTGTGTGCAGTAAAGAAAGATCTGAGAATCTGTCCTGTGCCACTGAAGATCGGAGCCAGATTCTCCTCATAACTGAGAAACTTATTTCGGATGTAGCTGAACCAATGGGCAGTCTACTTTAGTGTTGTCACGCACACACACACACACACACACACACATTTCTTTCTGTGAATTGTGGGGACTTTCCATAGACTTCTATTACGTTTATACCGACCAAACGATATTTTCTATCCCCTAACCCAACCATAACCCTAAACCTACCCCTTACAGAAAACCTGTTTGCATTGT
>NW_015547633.1:40470-42573 GCF_001515605.1 Sinocyclocheilus anshuiensis
TGTTTTTCAGTCAAATCGTTCTCTATGTGCAGTAAAGAAAGATCTGAGAATCTGTCCTGTGCCACTGAAGATCGGAGCCAGATTCTCCTCATAACTGAGCAACTTATTTCGGATGTAGCTGAACCAATGGGCAGTCTACTTTAGTGTTGTCACGGTACCAAAATTTCAGTATTCGGTACCGATACCAGTGAAAATCCATGGTTCTCGGTACCAATTTCGGTACCAAAGCAAAACACAAAAACATGCTAATTGAACATCTGGTGTGAAGCTGTCCTGCTTGTAATGTGCTATAGAAATAGAGCTACGTGACAACCAATAGGAAGCTTTGCTGTTTGAGATTCACCTGGACAGGATTCATTGTTGGATTGTTTTCCTGGTTTTCTTATGATTCAAAATACCAGCTTATATCTAGTCTTCAAACTCACTCATGACATCATGATGAGCTTTGGACCCGTGGTGACCATGTGCCATGTGCCACTGACAGTGTGTGTGTGTGTGTGTCAGCAGATGGACGCTACTCTTTACTGGGGCAGCCGCTGCAGTACAGTCTGTGTCCTCCTCCCATCATGCACAACCACAACCAGTCCTCCTACAGCTCCCATCAGGTACAGCCCTGCACGTGTGTGTGCGTGAGTGCGTGAGCGTGTGTGATTGTGTGAGTGTGTGTGCGTGAGTGTGTGCGTGAGCGTGTGTGCATGTGCACGTGTGCGTGTGTGAGAGTGTGTGTGTGTGTGTGGAGACGTTTCTCCAAAAAAGCAGTTAGTTTCTAGTGTTAGTTTTTAGAGAGCAATGCATTGACATTATTGACATCTTTTAGTAACTTCCAATTAACAGAACTGTGTCAGTTTCAAATCTACCCACAGTTTTGTCATGGATTTATATCTTTTTAGTGAATAATTTTATGCAAAACACATCTTATTTTCAATCGTTATATGGTTACACATTTAATATAAATTAGATTTAAATTAGATTTTCATTGAATTATATTTTATAAAATATTATCATAAATTATATAATATTATCAGCATAAAAATAAAAGTTAAGAGTAAAAAATGTTAACTGAAAAAAATCACAAATTTCCCCCCTAAATCTTGCTTATTTCTTGGTTTAAATTGGACTTTAAATCCCAGATTTTCACACGTCTCAGCATTGACATTTTAAAAAACGCACAGAACTCAGCTGAGCACTACTCATTGTTAACACCATATCAAGTACTTTAACATGCATATATAGGATTAAAAGTTTTAGCATGTTTTTTTTTTTCTTTTTTCCCTTATACTTTATTTTATGGTTTCCTTCAAAAAATAATCAAAAATACAAATTCAGACTAGGGCCGGGCGATATATCGAATATTAGCGATAATATCGCAATAATTTTGACGATGATGTAAAATGTGAAAATATCGTGAATATCGAATATTTCAAATGCAAGCATACTTTCCCAAAAGAACACGCCGAATGTCCAACAAAGGAGACAACATGTTATTGCAATGCAGACTGCTCCACACGCCTCTACTACGCAAGCTTTCATGAGTGCGGTTGCCAGATATCAATAGTTCAAATCCCCGAATCAGAGCTTCGCTGTTACAAGCATACATTTTCTGCTCTGTGTTTTGCTTATTTTAAGCAATCTGGCAACCATTCGCATGCACTCACTCCTCATTGCGGAAGCGCCGCTGCAGATGATCTGAAAACACCAATAAACAAGCTGGAGTTTAGCGATCTAAATGAAAGTGTCACTCAACCAGTCTGTGTTCTGTCATGAGGTCTCGACTGTATTGTTTGCGATTGTGATCGCTGAATAAATGCACTTACTTAACCGCTGTTGTTTGAATAGAGAAACATAGGCTATGGCAATTTGGAATTACTATTAGGAATTTCACTGTTATAATATTTTTCATTTGTTTTACCAGTTTTCATAATATAGACAGAGAGTGCATAAGTCTTTGGTATTAATTTATATAAGAAATGCAGCAACTAGCTTCCCATCTGAGAGGGTTTTTAGTGCCAGTGGGATCATAGTTTCATGCCACAGAGCTTCTCTTAAACCAGAGACCGTTGACAGACTTGTGTTCTTTGCTAAAAACTTGTAAAAAATACTTAT
>NW_015547633.1:42885-45971 GCF_001515605.1 Sinocyclocheilus anshuiensis
ACAACAACTCTGTGACTGTTCTTGAATGGCCCAGCCAGAGTCCTGACTTAAACCCAATTGAGCATCTCTGGAGAGACCTAAAAATGGCTGTCCACCAACGTTTACCATCCAACCTGACAGAACTGGAGAGGATCTGCAAGGAGGAATGGCAGAGGATCCCCAAATCCAGGTGTGAAAAACTTGTTGCATCTTTCCCAAAAAGACTCATGGCTGTATTAGATCAAAAGGGGGCTTCTACTAAATACTGAGCAAAGGGTCTGAATACTTAGGACCATGTGATATTTCAGTTTTTTTTTTTTAATAAATCTGCAAAAATGTCAACGATTCTGTGTTTTTCTGTCAATATGGGGTGCTGTGTGTACATTAATGAGGAAAAAAAATTAACTTAAATGATTTTAGCAAATGGCTGCAATATAACAAAGAGTGAAAAATTTAAGGGGGTCTGAATACTTTCCGTACCCACTGTATATCGCCCAGCCCTAATTCAGACTAGTATTTTTTTTTTTGTAATATTCTTGTCACTAAGGTTATAAATTCAAAATGTTATTTTCATAAAGTGTGATATTAAGCAAACGAGAAGGAGTGGAATCATTTTCAAAGCACTACCTTTTTATAGTTAATTCTATGTGCAAGAACATTGAGCCGCTGTCTGATCCATCATTCCTCATGTATCTCCATCTCTCCGTCTGTAGTTGTTCACAGTGTGTCCGTGTGTTTCTCAGAGTCAGGGAGTGATGAAGCACGGAGCGCGGGGGAAAAGACAAACGCTCAAATCTGCCTCTACAGACCTGGGAACTACTGACGTGGGTAAGAGACCAAACACAAACTCCTGACCCGAGTCTTTCTGCTCATTTAAAGTAGGGGTGTGCACGAATAGTCGAACATTCGGTTTAATTATTATTCGAACAATAAAAACACTATTCGAATTTTACTATGTGTTGATTTGCTGGCCGTAAATGCAGGGAATCCATGATAAATCCTAAGCAGTTATAACTAAATGCACTGGGTGGCGCTTTGGAGCGTGTTAACAATATATAGCGTGTTTATAACATATATAAAGGTTCCTCGAGGGAGAGTGGTTTAACACAAAGCGCTAAGAACCTGTTAGCACACGTTATCTTTGTCAGCGCGTTCTTATTGTTATCAGACTGAGGAACAAACTTTCACCCGAGCATGTGGATATTATTGTTTCTCTCAGAATTAATACGTGAAACAATGTAAACACAATAAAGATAGGCCGACTCGAGTATATGTAATTGGCAGAGTCTGCTTGATTTTTCCGTTTGCTCTGCTTGATCTTGAATGCTTTTTTAATGTTTTTTTTTTGTTTACACGTTTTCAACCAAAATAAAACCTTGCGATATAACGTAACGTTGTTGTAGAACATTGTTGTGTAACGGCTACTCATAAACTTGTTGAGAAATCGTGACAAAAACTTGATGATTAAAAATAACGTCTTTCTCATTAAACCTAATTTAAATAAACGAATATTCGAATATTCGTTTTTTTATGAGCCCAAATATTCGAATTAGGGCTGCACGATTAATCAAATGCGATTGTAATGTGCATTTTGTTAGTAAAGCCGGTTCTATAATCTTTCCCAAAAAGACTCATGGCTGTATTAGATCAAAAGGGGGCTTCTACTAAATACTGAGCAAAGGGTCTGAATACTTAGGACCATGTGATATTTCAGTTTTTTTTTTTTAATAAATCTGCAAAAATGTCAACGATTCTGTGTTTTTCTGTCAATATGGGGTGCTGTGTGTACATTAATGAGGAAAAAAAATTAACTTAAATGATTTTAGCAAATGGCTGCAATATAACAAAGAGTGAAAAATTTAAGGGGGTCTGAATACTTTCCGTACCCACTGTATATCGCCCAGCCCTAATTCAGACTAGTATTTTTTTTTTTGTAATATTCTTGTCACTAAGGTTATAAATTCAAAATGTTATTTTCATAAAGTGTGATATTAAGCAAACGAGAAGGAGTGGAATCATTTTCAAAGCACTACCTTTTTATAGTTAATTCTATGTGCAAGAACATTGAGCCGCTGTCTGATCCATCATTCCTCATGTATCTCCATCTCTCCGTCTGTAGTTGTTCACAGTGTGTCCGTGTGTTTCTCAGAGTCAGGGAGTGATGAAGCACGGAGCGCGGGGGAAAAGACAAACGCTCAAATCTGCCTCTACAGACCTGGGAACTACTGACGTGGGTAAGAGACCAAACACAAACTCCTGACCCGAGTCTTTCTGCTCATTTAAAGTAGGGGTGTGCACGAATAGTCGAACATTCGGTTTAATTATTATTCGAACAATAAAAACACTATTCGAATTTTACTATGTGTTGATTTGCTGGCCGTAAATGCAGGGAATCCATGATAAATCCTAAGCAGTTATAACTAAATGCACTGGGTGGCGCTTTGGAGCGTGTTAACAATATATAGCGTGTTTATAACATATATAAAGGTTCCTCGAGGGAGAGTGGTTTAACACAAAGCGCTAAGAACCTGTTAGCACACGTTATCTTTGTCAGCGCGTTCTTATTGTTATCAGACTGAGGAACAAACTTTCACCCGAGCATGTGGATATTATTGTTTCTCTCAGAATTAATACGTGAAACAATGTAAACACAATAAAGATAGGCCGACTCGAGTATATGTAATTGGCAGAGTCTGCTTGATTTTTCCGTTTGCTCTGCTTGATCTTGAATGCTTTTTTAATGTTTTTTTTTTGTTTACACGTTTTCAACCAAAATAAAACCTTGCGATATAACGTAACGTTGTTGTAGAACATTGTTGTGTAACGGCTACTCATAAGCTTGTTGAGAAATCGTGACAAAAACTTGATGATTAAAAATAACGTCTTTCTCATTAAACCTAATTTAAATAAACGAATATTCGAATATTCGTTTTTTTATGAGCCCAAATATTCGAATTAGGGCTGCACGATTAATCAAATGCGATTGTAATGTGCATTTTGTTAGTAAAGCCGGTTCTATAATCAGCAGGAAATCATCACCACGTGCTTTCAGATGGAGCAGCATTTACCACACATAGCCGTAGTTCACTGACAAGTTACGCAAAAAA
>NW_015547633.1:46124-51213 GCF_001515605.1 Sinocyclocheilus anshuiensis
TCTCGATTCCATTTCGATTTATCGTGCAGCCCTAATTCGAATGCAACATTTTTGGAAAATGCCCATCCCTAGTTGGATGCAGGGTTGCCAAGTCTGTGTTTTTTTTTCCATAGAATTGGGCTACTGTTGCCATGGGTTGATTTACCCCCGTGGGTAAAAGGTTTGAAATATTGCATAAATTACCTTTGACTGAAATGCTTGTAACATTGGAACATTTTGCATTCTACCCATGATAAACTGTGGTGTTAAAGGCGTAGTTCACCCAAGAATGAAAATTCTGTCATTAATTACACACCCTCACGTCGTTCCAAACCTGTAAGACCTTCGTTCATCTTCAGAACACAAATTAAGATATTTTTGATGAACTCCGAGAGCTTTCTGATCCTGCATAGACAGCAAGGGTCCTACCACGTTCAAGACCCAGAAAGGTAGTAAGGACATCGTTAAAATAGTCCATGTGACACAAAGCAGCGAGAATACTTTTTGTGTGCAAAGAGTACCCCAGAACATAATCAGCGTAATCAGCGTTGTTTACGTTCAGCATGCACGCGGAAGACGGTAACTCGGGGAGAAGAATTGTTGAATGAATTATTATTATTATTGTTTTCTTTGCGCACAAAAAGTATTCTCGCTGCTTCGTAAAATTAAGGTTGAACCGCTGATGTCACATGGACTATTTTAATGATGTCCTTGATACGTTTCTGTGCGTTGATCGTGTTAGGATCCTTGCTGTCTACGGAGATCAGAGAGCTCATCAAAAATATCTTAATTTGTGTTCCGAAGATGAACGAAGGTCTTACGGGTTTGGAACGACGTCAGGGTGTGTAATTAATGACAGAATTTTCATTTCCGGGTGAACTAACCCTTTAACTCTAGTGTGATCTCTGTGTGTCTCCCTCTAGTGGTGAGTCGGGTGCTGGAGGTGACCGACCTCCCCGAGGGCATTTCCCGTCCAGAGGCCGAGAAGCTCTTCAACCAGCTCTCGCTCTGCGGCGCCAAGATCCAGTGGCTGAAGGACCCTCAGTGTCCCCGGGGCCACGGCGGCGGACGGGGAGACGCCAGGGACCCCGCTAACCTCTACACCGTGGTGGCTGTGTTCCCCAACACAATGGCGGCCCAGAGCGCCTCCTTCAAACTCAACAACAGCGGCGGGAGTTTGTTCAAACTGCGCGCCACCAAAAAGAACTATGACTTGCGCGTGCTGGAGCGAGCGAGCTCGCAGTGAGTCGGGAGAGAGAGAGAGGAAGTCGAAGATGTCAAAGGGAAGAGATCATCCTGGTGTTCCTTAGGGATCTTTTTTATTGTTTTGTATCATTAACCGAAGAGCACATATGACACAGAAGCGTGTTGCGTTGTGTGTATCGTATGACGCACACACACACACACACAGACACACTCATAAACACAAGCGGACATCTTAAAGGGACAGTTCAGATGAAAATGAAATGATTTACTCACTTTCATGGCGTTCCAAACCTGTATGAATTATTTTCTTCTGTGGAACATGCGAGTAGATATTTTTGAAGAACGTTGATAACACATTTTCAGTTCCTGTTGACTTTATGAAAATACCGTGGAAGTCAATGCGTACCAAAACTTTTAATTCCCAGCTGTTTTATGCTTTTTGCGTGTGTGTTCTGCCAAAAAGAAGGAATTCATACATGTGTGGAACGACATGAAGGTAAGTGAATAATGGCACAATTTTCGTTTTTGGGAAACTTTCCCAAAATTTAAATTCTGTCATCATTTACTCATCTTCATGTCTTTCCAAATCTGTTTGACTTACTTTCTTCTGTGGAACATGCAAGCAGATATTTTGAAGAACGTTGGTAACCAAGTATTTTCAGTTCCTATTGACTTCATGAAATTTGACTATGGAGGTCAGTTGGTACCAAAACGTTTTAATGGCCAACGTTTTATTTCCAGCTGTTTTATGCTTTTATTTTGTGTGTGTTCTGCAGAAAAAAGAAATTCAATACAGGTGTGGAATGACATGAAGGTAAGTGAATAATGACACCTTTTTCATTTTTGGGCAAACTGACTCTTTGAAGGGATAGTTTGCCCCAAAAATAAAATTCTGCCATCATTTACTCTCATTCATGTCATTCCAAACTTGTATGACTTCATTTCTCCTCTGAAACATAAAAGAAGATATTTTGAAGAACGTTGGGAATCAAACAGTCTTGGTTCCCATTGACTTCCATTCTATGGAAATACAATGGAAGTCAATGGGAACCGGGAATGCTTGTTTGCCAGCATTTTTTATATCCTGCTTTTGCGACAGAAAGAAATGTTTACAGGTGTGGAACGACATGAAGGTGAGTAAATGATGACAGATTTTTAATTTTTAGGCAAGCTAAAGGGATAGTTTACCCCAAAATTAAAGTTCTGTCATCATTTACTCACATTCAAGTCGTTCCGATCCAGTAAGACATTTTTATTCTGTGGAATATAGAAGATACCTTGAAGAATGTTGGGAATCAAACCAGTTCCCATTGACTTGCATTACAATATATGGAAATACAATGAAAGTCAATGGGGACCAAAAATGTTTGCCAGCGTTTTTCACATCATGCTGCTTTTGAAGAAAGAAATGCGTACATGTATGTAATGACATAAATGATTACATCATTTTTTGGGTGAACTATCGCTTTAAAAGGAGAGTCTTGTCTTCATTTATTCACCTTCGTGTCGTTCCAAACCTGTTTGACGTGGTGCGCAAACTGAGAGTTTACTCTAGAAAATATATCAAGCACTGAATTATATTACAAAAAGATCCATATGAGCAAAAGTTGGTGATGTTTGACATCATATAGTCGATATGACTCTCATAAAGCCTCATATGACTTCAGAAGACTTGAGAAGAATATAAACTCAGCTCATTTTATGGTACTTTGTTCTCATTTGTGGAGCTCGACAGCTTTATGTGGGCAAATAAAGCTCAGATGTTCTTCCAAAACGGAAGAAACGAAGTCAAGCAGGTTTGGTGTGGCAACGCTGAAAGAATGGCTCGTTTAATCTGAACTGTGTCTATAACGCGCCGTCGAAGCCTCGTCTCTCCACGCGCTCATCCGTCTTCGTCTGTCTCTCTTCCTCTGGCTCTCTCTCTCTCACGTTGTTCACTTTGGATTTCTTCCTCTTTCACTTTCTAGCGTTTCTTGCTGTCTGTTTTGCCTTAACGCTGTTGTGAACTTCTGTATGCGCTGTTTATTTTCTCTCTCTCTCTCTCTCTCTCAGATGAATCTTCTTTTCTCGGTTCAGTATATTTATATAAGTGATGTAAGGATTATAAGAAATCATCTATATATTCCGTGATTCTTTTCCCGTGGATAAGTTGAAGCTCCTTTGCTCCTCCTCTTCTCGTTGTGTTTGCGTTTTTCCGTGGACAGCTCTGCAGAAAGTATCCGAGGTATTTAAAAGTGCACAATGATTGCGAATGTCTACTGTAAATTCCATTTAATCTGTTATTTTTTGTTTGTTTTTAAAAATATAAAAGATAACTCAAAAACTGCTGCAGCGTTTGGGTTTGTGAGTTTGCGTCAGGTCTGTGTGAATGTCAGCGTGTTCGTCGCATCAGAAATCTTATTCATGTCTCTCATTTATATAACGGACATATGTGACCCTGGAGCACAAAACCAGTCATAAGGGTACATTTTTGAAATTGAGATGTATGCATCATCTGAAAGCTGAATAAATAAGCTTCCATTGATGTATGGTTTGTTAGGATAGGACAATATTTGGCCGAGATACAACTATTTGAAAATCTGGAATCTTGAGGGTGCAAAAAAAATCAAAATATTGAGAAAATCATCTTTAAAGTTGTTCAAATTAAGTTCTTAGCAATGCATATTACTAATCAAAAATTAAGTTTTGATATATTTACAGTAGGAGATTTACAAAATATCTTCATGGAACATGATCTTTACTTAATATCCTAATGATTTTTGGCATAAAAGAAAAATGGATAATTTTGACCCATACAATGTATTGTTGGCTATTGCTACAAATATACCCCAGCGACTTGAGCCTGCTTTTGTGCTCCAGAGTCACATATGATTCTATTTGATCCTAAATTACATGGATTTCTTACTGTGTCAAAAGTGAGGAAAAACTGAATTTATAAAGTTAAAAACTGGCGTGAAAATGTTCTTGTGTTTTAAAATATTCCAACATTGTTTATCAAAATGTAAAGAGAAATAGTAACATTTTTCAATAGGGTCTATATTTAACGCATTAACTAACAATGTGCAGTACATTTGTTGCAGTATTTATTCATGTTTGGTAACGTTATAATACAGTAGTTCATTGTTAATGTTATGTTTATGTTTTATGCATCTTTTGATTTTAATAATACATGTGTTGAAATTAATATTAACTAAGGTTAAATTCTTTATAAATATTTGTCATTGTTAGTTCATATCTTATGTGTCCTTAAAGTGTAACCAGATGTATAACATTTCAGAAATTATTGTAAATTCACATTTAGGATGCACATCTTTATAAATGAGGCCCTGATCTAACTTTTGAACATTTCTTTCCAAATGATGTCATTCTACTAATTTACTACTAATTTAATATTGGTTACATACTATACTATTATATTACATACTATACTTCACGTATTTGTCAAACTCATAATTACAGGTTAGAAGCTGGATTTTCGGGACTTCTGCTGCTTGTGTCATCATTTATCAACCATAAAAATGACAGCTCTTTTAATCATTAATGCTAAACTTGTATCAGCCTCTGCACATATTATTGTTATTGTTAAATATTTATGGAGGGCATGTATACAGTAGAGGTGAGTTAATGTAGTGATGACGTTCTGCTGTCATTAAGTTGCACATGCAGGTTGCAACATTGAGTGTTGCTATAGAAACTGGTCTGTTTCTGAGGAATGTAACAGTTTTAGTAATTCCATTATGACGTAAATGAGATCTATATTGAGACGGCAGGTGATCACAGCCGTGCTCCAATTCAGACTGACAGCACTGAATTGGAGCAATATACAAACTGTTCAATATACAAGAAGTTCATATCGAGTAAGGTTAGGTACAGTACGTGTCTCACTGAACGCCCACAGAAAGAG
>NW_015547633.1:51511-51862 GCF_001515605.1 Sinocyclocheilus anshuiensis
ATGCTAGCGAGATGGCGTCTACTATCCATCTAGAGAGTCTTTGCTTCGTAACCGGAAACCCCTTGGTGCGGTTACCGAAGCTGACAAAGAGTTGCTCCGATCGCCTATAGGGAGCGGAACGCTCAACATAGATTCTCAACGCCCTGACGGGGCAGAGCAGAGATAGCTCTCTGTCCTCCTCAGTTGGAGGAAGCGCGGAGAGCGTAATTACCTGTGCTCTGAACGGAGTGGAGAGCACTTTAGGTACGGAACCGTGCCTCGGTTTCAGGACGACTTTAGAGTCGTTAGGCCCGAATTCCAGACAGGCAGGGCTAATTGAGAGCACCTGCAGGTCGCTTTACTGATGCTAGG
>NW_015547633.1:51983-58400 GCF_001515605.1 Sinocyclocheilus anshuiensis
ACGGTAGGGGGACGAGGCGGATTCAGCCTCCTTGCACCCTTCAGGAAGCGGATGACCGCGCTATTTCTGCCCACTGATTGGCCCTCAATACGGACATGAGAGGCCGCTATAGCCGCCACATAGAATTTGAGCGTGGATGGGGAGCGACCCTTATCCAGCAGCTCTTGTAGAGAACTAACATAATTTATAAAACTGCACGGCTGTGAAGTATTTCTGGATTTGAGCGTCACGTCAGCACAAGCTTTCCAAACTCTTTCAGTTAATGAAGCTTCAGCCTTCCTTCCTGAAATCACCTGAGATGAGAGCTAACAGCTAAAATACTTGATCATTGGAGAAATTCCATTTGAAAGTTTCTCAAAGAAGTCTCTTCTGCTCATCAAGGCTGCATTTATCTGACCATAAATACATAAAAAAATTGTGAAATATTATTGCAATCTAAAACAGCTGTTTTCTGTGTGAATATGTGTTAAACTGTAATTTATTTCTGTGATGCGCAGCTGTATTTTCAGCATCATTACTCCCATTTCTGATTATTATCAATGTTGAAAACAGTTCAATATTTCTGTGGAAACTGATACATTTTATTTTTCAGGATCCACAGATGAATAGACAGTTCAAAAGAACAGCATTTACTTGAAATGGAAATCTTTTGTAGCATTATAAATGTTGGCACTTTTGATCAATTTACAGTGGGTACGGAAAGTATTCAGACCCCCTTCAATTTTTCACTCTGTGTTATATTGCAGCCATTTGCTAAAATCATTTAAGTTAATTTTTTTTCCTCATTAATGTACGTGAAAAATTTAAGGGGGTCTGAATACTTTCCGTACCCACTGTAATGCATCCTTGATGAATAAAAAAAAGCAAGCATTGTTCCATATATATTACATGTATGGAATAATTAACAGAACATGCATTAGTTGCTTGTAGTTTTACCACGCTATTACAACAGCGCAGTATTACCATGATGCACATGCAAAAACAAATGTGATGATGATGATGGTGAATGTCTCTGGTAGTTCAGACTTGGACAGGATCTTCTGCTGATGAATCCACCAGCTGCTGTGTGAGCTCTGTAACCAGCATTAGCACATGCTTTGAGCATCAGATCCACACTGAAGAGTCCTGCTGTGAGAAGACTCCAGCTTCATTCAGCTGAACTCCACACGCCACAATCAAGCGCTCACAGAGCTCCAGGTAGACATGTCTCTCTTATCTGAGAACAGTGTTTGAGCTGCTGACTTTCATGCGATGGGCTGAAAATATATTTGCTGTAAGAGAATGAATCTGGACAGCGATGGATGTTAATACATCAAAAAAAAAAAAAAGTGCTCCTTTTAGACACGCTCTGTTCATTTCAACTGCTTGTTTTCTTAAAAATCAACAACAACAAAAACTAACACTAGCTTCTCCATTCTTTTTGTATTCTATATGTTTGTTTTCTTGTTATTTATTATACAATTAACAAAAAGCAAAAAAAAAAAGGCCTCTAACTCTAGCTTGCTCTATCTTTGTTTTATCTGTTTTCTTTTTATTATATAATAAAAAAAAAAAAAGTACTGTTAGGCTAACTGAGACTTGTTATAGCACTTGCATATCATTGCTCTTTTGTTGATTTTGATTGCTTTTATTGTCCTCCTTTGTACGTAGCTTTGGATAAAAGCGTCTGCTAAATTACTAAATGTAAATATAAAATTACAATTCCTAGCACTTTCCACAAACGGGCTACAAATTTAGTTCTATTAAAGCAGCTAAACAAAATGTTTAGTTTGTTAAAAGTAATGAAGTTCATTTAAATGACTGAGGCAGTATTTTCTTTAATTTGTAGGTATGCAAGTTACACAAACTAAAACCTAACTAAATCACAGGTTCATCCAGACTCCGATTCAAAGTTTTTATAAAAAAAAAAAAAAAAAAAAAAAACCTTTTAGTTTTAATAAGTTACACAAACTAAAACCTAACTAAATCACAGGTTCATCCAGACTCCAATTCAAAGTTTTTATAAAAAAAAATAAAATAAAAAAAAACACTTTGATGTTAACTAGAAATATTCATTAATATGCTTATTTGATGCATAATGAAATCACACAATCCAGGGTTTAAACTTCATCCAGATTTGAACAGTTTGTGTGATGTTTAGCTCCTGAGAAGGACACGCAACACTTTCTGAGGTATTTTTGCAAAAGAAAAAAAATGAGTTAGATCATTTTTATTCTTGTGATTAAGAGCCTCCCGATGATGAGTTAATGCTGAATGGACTCATTATCATGCACTTTATTTTATTTTATTTTTTTAGAATTCTTAAGTAGGATTAATTAGTTATTTTTATTTCTTTTGTATCTCACAAAAGTTTATTTTTTTCCTCTTTCCAAAAATGTTTTAGGAGTTACATATCTCAATTGTGTCTCTTTTATTTATTTCTTTATTTGTAAAATATTCGTGTAAAAATAGAACTGTTTTATGGTTTTAGACGTCTTTGACCGTGGCTTGTTTGTGTTTTGTGTTCTTTAGCGCCCTCTTCTGGTTGATCAGAGATCTGCAGGCGTCGCTGTGAGGATGATGATGAGCCAGTATGATGCTCTTCCTCACTCTCTCCTCTTTCAGGATTCCTGCTATCACTCAAATACAGTGAAGCTTTCAAATGTGTTCTCCAGATGAGACCAGCAGTTTAATTCTGGCCATTTAACATCAACTAATAAAACTCAAACATCACTGAAACAGGTGAGAACTGGTAATAAACTGAATGTGTTTTAAATACACAATAATCAAGTTCATATTTTTATCATCAATAAATCCGATCAGTTTCAGTCTCATACATTTTTGCTAATTGAATATGACTAGTTCCACAGCTAGACGGAGAATGTTCTCAAAGTTATGAACAAATGTTATTCCAGTAACTTTAATAGAACATTCATTCAAAGTTATTTGGTCACAAAAATGCTATACGTTGTTCATGGACTTTTAAAATATTCAACGCTTTTTAAATATTACTATTTGTTTCAGGATGTTCAGAGAACATTCAAAAGTAACATTTTGCAAAATGATCAAATGAAATGTTCCCTTAACGTTCATATACCCAAGAAAAATTATTTTTTTTTACATTTTTTAAAAACGACATTTTTAACAACATTCAGCAATAACACTGGCAATGCTTTACTTAAAGCCTTTGTGTAATGCATTATAAAGCTATACATAATGTATGTTGTAATGCATTCTATCTAATCTTAAATAATTCTAACCAAAGTTAAAATGCAAAAGATTTGTTTGTCATTATTGCGTTTTAATGCATTTTTCTTTCTTAAGGTGTAATAATGTTTTATAGCTGCTGTTACAATTATACAGTGCATTCATTATAAGGTGCTTTACAAGGCACAATTAATGCATTAAAACTACTTTTATAATGCATTACATATAAAGACTTTAAGAAATGTTACTATAACATTTTCAGAACTTAATTCTTAGAACATATTTTTTGTTTATATTTTACGTTTTTACTTTTTAGTTGAATAAATGTAACTGTTTTCGCAAAGAACAGATCGCCAATTCTGACCAATCTGAATAAGTGCATTTGGAAAATACAATTATTTGAACTAAATCAATTAATGATAAAACTATGCCATAATTTATTTATTTTTTATTTTTGGCAGAAATCTGACCAGTTTCATTCATATATGATTGACATTGAGATGAATAAATAAGCTTTCCATTGATGTATGGTTTGTTAGGATAGGACAATATTTGGCTGAGATACAACTATTTGAAAATCTGGAATCTGAGGGTGCAAAAAAATCTAAATATTGAGAAAATCATCTTTAAAGTTGTTCAAATGAAGTTCTTAGCAATGCATATCACTAATCAAAAATGAAGTTTTGATATATTTACAGTAGGAAATTTACAAAATATCTTCATGGAACATGATCTTTACTTAATATCCTAATGATTTTTGGCATAAAAGAAAAATGTATAATTTTGACCCATACAATGTATTGTTGGCTATTGCTACAAATATACCCCAGCGACTTAAGACTGCTTTTGTGCTCCAGAGACACGTATGACCGTAGTGAAGCCATAACTTGTGTAGTTGTACTTCTCAGGTAGGTGGAACTTGTTTTAGTTGTATTTGGACATATTTATTGGACATATTTCACCGTCACAGAGCTGCTTCTGTTCTGTGAGTCTGTCGCGTGACTTCATTACAGCAGAATGTGCAAACTTTAGCACTGCGTCTGCAGATTCAGAAAGACTAGCAGACACTCTTTCCTGAAGATTCACTCACTCTAACGAGGAGAAGATTATTTTCACCTTCTCGGTGCATCACAATGAGATTTCCAGCAAGTTTAGACGTATTCACTAAAGCTTACGTCACACGTCTGTGTTTCTGTAGATTGCTGCTGTATTAGTGATACTCCTGTTATTTATATTGTTTACTCGTGTTTGTTACGATAACATGCAATTTTTCAGTGTTAATCGAAGTTCAGTGATGTTATTCAGAATATCCACTGGAACATAAGTTTCATTTCATTTTAAATGGTGTGCAAACAAATTAATTATATATTCTGCATAAAATAATAATAATAACAACATTTATTAGTATTACTATTATTATTATTATTGTTATTATATTATTATTTTTTTAAATATACACAAGAACATAATATTTAGATGTTGTTGTTATTATAATATTCTGCATGCATTTGTAGTAATATTTTATATTTAAATATATTAATAATATTTTTTATATGAATGAGTATATTATGCACAAATATGTGTATATGCTTAATAGTCAGAATAATGTATAATTTATATAATAATAATAACTTATTATGATTATATAATATACAAATGTGTTAAAATATATTATAAATATATTTTAAATATGATTAAAAACTAGATGTTGTTGTTGTTATATAAACCAGATGTTTCTCATGGATAAGTTTTCCTTTATTTAAAAAAAAAATCTTCCACTTTTTAACTGTAGTGTATAAATGTTAAATGTCAGATTTATTTCAATTAACAAACACACTTTGTGTTGACCGTTTATTGTAGTGTCATTTTTGCGTATAAATGATGCATATTTTCATTCAAGCCAAACTCTAACTTTAACCCTATAGTGAGTACATGTTGTTTATTAATATTACTCAGTACTTAAATATAACTACACTGTAACAAAAACACCTTTACATAAAATGTAACCCCATTTGTAATAGTTTTAGTTAACAATAACAACACTGTTTACACTACTGTGCCAATCATTCAGACATGAACACACATGAATACACTTCTGTTCACGTATCACTTTGTTGTGCACAGGAAGTGTGTTTGCACGAGCACAGGAAGTGAATATTAGTTGTCTGTTTTATCTGTTTGTCCTGGTTTGCACAGATTGTGGTGAAGAAGGGTGACGAGGTGAACGGTTATCTGAAGGTCGGATAAAAAATATTCATATTTCATATAAATTTCGTATTAATTATTAATTTCTTTTTACTGCACTACATTTCATAAATAAACGTTTTTTGGTTTTTGTACCTCTAATACTTAAGAACATTAAAAATGCAGTAATTTCTTGTACTCAAGTAAAACTTTGACTTACTTTTTACTTGAGTACAACTAAGAAAGTACTAGATTTCTAATGCAATTAAGTATTAAATGATATGTGACCCTGGAGCACAAAACCAAGGGTCAATTTTGTGAAATTGAGGTTTATACATCATCTGAAAGCTGAATAAATAATCTTTCCATTGATGTATGGTTTGTTAGGATAGGACAATGTTTGGTCGAGATACTCACATATTTAATATGAAAGGTAGTGCAGTAAAAAGTACAATATTATGCTTTGGGATGTTGTGAAGTAAAAGTTTTCTAAAGAAAAACACTGATAAAGTACAGACACTTGAAAAATCTACTTTTAAAGCAGAGTAAAAATACTTATGCGCCGGTGTCATAAGACATTATTAAACGCTGGTGCAGACGTCTCCTCTCTGTGGGTCTCTCGTCTCCTGTCTGTCTGTCTCTCGTCTCCTGTCTGTCTGTCTGTCCCTCGCCTCCTCTCTGTGGGTCTCTCGTATCCTCTCTGTCTGTCTCTCGTCTCCTCTCTGTCTGTCTCTCGTCTTCTGTCTGTCTGTCTCTCGTCTCCTGTCTGTCTGTCTGTCCCTCGCCTCCTCTCTGTGGGTCTCTCGTATCCTCTCTGTCTGTCTCTCGTCTCCTCTCTGTCTGTCTCTCGTCTTCTGTCTGTCTGTCTCTCGTCTCCTGTCTGTCTGTCTGTCCTCTCATCTCCTGTCTGTCTGTCTGTCATCTCCTCTCTGTCTGTCTCTCATCTCCTCTCTGTCTGTCATCCCTTCTCTGTCTCTCGTCTCCTGTCTGTCTGTCTCTCGTCTCCTGTCTGTCTCTCGTCTCCTCTCTGTGGGTCTCTCGTCTCCT
>NW_015547633.1:59463-78344 GCF_001515605.1 Sinocyclocheilus anshuiensis
TCTCCTGTCTGTCTGTCTCTCGTCTCCTCTCTGTGGGTCTCTCGTGTCCTCTCAGTCTGTCTCTCGTCTCCTCTCTGTGGGTCTCTCGTCTCCTGTCAGCGTCTCGGTCGAGTCTTAGGTATGTGTGGTGGTGAGGAAGGCACAGGTATCTGCTAAGCTTCAGTGCTCGCATGATCGGCCAACAGCAGCCCCCGTCAGATACGGGTCACTTCTTGTTGATGCATAGATGACATCAGACCGGTGAGTCTCAGTTCACTCCTGACCTCTGTCAGCTGAAGACACCTTGAGGAGCTCAAACAGAGACAGAGGAGAAACAGACGGGTCTGAACGTACCGCTGGTGAACGATCAACGCTAAACACATTCAGTTCTGATCGATTCCAGAGCTGATTTAGGTGATTAGAGGCCAGTGGTGCTCTTCCCTTTTATTTTATCCAAGAAATTCTTTAATAAAGAGTTCATGAGTCAAAACGGCCAGATGAACGATGAATCACAAGTTACAACATTTAATGTTAGAAGTGGAAAACTTGAGCTCAGATATATAGATAGATAGATAGATAAATAGATGATGGACGGACGGACGGACAGATAGACAGATAGATAGATAGATAGACGGACAGATAGATAGATAGATAGATGGACAGATAGATAGATAGATGGACGGATAGATAGATAGATAGATAGATATTTTTTATTTTTTTTTATTTTAGCTGTTGACCAAAACACGTTCAAGGTACAGTTATTTAATGAACGATGAATCACAAGTTACAACATTTAATGTAAGAAGTGGAAAACTTGAGCTCTTTTGCTTTGATTCCTGTTTTCGTAGTGATAGCAACACATTTTACTGTAGATGGATAGATAAATATATAGACAGACAGACATAGATGGATGGATGGATAGGCAGATATATAGATAGATAGATAGATAGATAGACGGACAGATAGATAGATAGATGGACGGATAGATAGATAGATAGATAGATTTTTTTTATTTTTTTTTATTTTAGCTGTTGACCAAAACACGTTCAAGGTACAGTTATTTAATGAACGATGAATCACAAGTTACAACATTTAATGTAAGAAGTGGAAAACTTGAGCTCTTTTGCTTTGATTCCTGTTTTCGTAGTGATAGCAACACATTTTACTGTAGATGGATAGATAAATATATAGACAGACAGACATAGATGGATGGATGGATAGGCAGATATATAGATAGATAGATAGATAGATAGATAGACGGACGTCCATATATTTGGACACAGTCAACATTTTTTTATTTTAGCTGTTGACCAAAACATATTCAAGGTACAGTTATATAATGAATATGGGCTTAAAGTGCACACTCGGAGCTTTAATTTGAGGGTATTCTCGTCACAATTGGAGGAAAGGTTAAAGAATTACAGCTCTTTAATACTGTATGTACCTCCTCCCTTTTTCAAGGGACCATAAGTAATTGGACAATTGACTCAAAAGCTGTTTAATGGACAGATGTGTGCTACTCCTTCATTATTTCTACATCAATTAAGCAGGTAAAAGGTCTGGAGTTGATTCTAAGTGTTTCTTTTGCATTTGGAATCTGTTGCTGTGAAGCACATCATGCGGTCAAAGGATCTCTCCATACAAGTGAAACAGATGATTGTTAGGCTTCAAAAACAAAACAGATCCATCAGAGAGATAGCAGGAACATCAGGAGTGGCCAAATCAACAGTTTGGTTCTGAGAAAAGAAGGCACTGGAGAGCTCAGAAACATAAGACCTGGATGTCAACGGAGGACAACAGTGGTGATGATCGGAGAAGCCTCTCCATGGTAAAGAAAAACCCTTTCACAACATCCAGCCAAGAGAAGAGCACTCTCCAGGAGGCAGACGTGTCTCTGTCAAAGTCTACAATCAAGAGAAGACTTGAGAATACAGAGGCTTCACCCCAAGGTGCAAACAAGGCCAGATTAGACTTTGTCAAAAAACATCTAAAAAAGCCAGAGTACTTCTGGAAAAGCATTCTTTGGACGGCTGAAATTAAGATCAAGCTGTACCAGAATGACGGGAAGAAAAAAGTCTGGAGAAGGCTTGGAACAGCTCATGATCAAAGCACACACATCATCTGTGAAACATGGAGCCATGTGATGCATGAGCGTGCATGGCTTCAGTGGCACTGGGTTACTGGTGATTAGTGATGATGAGACAGAAGACAGAAGCAGAAGGATGAACTCTGAAGTGTATAGAGATATACTCTCTGCCCAGATTCAGTCAACTGCAGCAAAGCTGATTGAGAGGCGCTTCATAGTACAAATGATGATGACCCAAAACATACAGCAAAAGCAACCCAGGAGTTTTTGAAGGTAAAAAAGTGGATTATTCTGCAATGGCCGAGTCAATCTCCTGATCTCAACCCGATTGAGCAGCATTTCACTCGCTGAAGACAAAACTAAAGACAGAAAGAGCCACAAACAAACAACAACTGAAGTCAGCTGCAGTAAAGGCTTGGCAAAGCATCACAAAGAAGAAACCCAGTCTCTGCTGATGTCCATGAGCTCCAGACTAAAGGCAGTCATTGCCTGCAAAGCATTCTCAACAAAATATTAAAAACGAACATTTTATTAATGATTATATTTATTTGTCCAATTACATTTGAGCCCCTGAAAATGGGGGACTGTGTATAAAAATGGTTGTAATTCTTAAGCATTTTATGTTATATTTTTGTTGAACCCCTTGATTCATTTTCATTCTATTCTGATGGCATACAGAGCCAAAATTATGAAAATTGTGTTAGTGTACAAATATATATGGACCTGACTGTAGGTGAATAGTCCTTATTGGCAGTTTCTTTATGGAGCAAATAAATGTTTTTTCTTTCTTCCCGAACTGAAGCTCTATTTCAAGTATTTTTCAGTATTATTTTTCTGTTTTCTCCAGTATTTGAGCAGCAGTGATGTGCTCGTCTGCCAGCAGATGTCAGTGATGCCCCTCGTTTCTCCAGTCTGACCTCTGCGCTCTCTCTCTCTCTCTCTCTCTCTCTCTCTCTGCATCAATACTTTAACACTGTCTTTTTGTTTGTTTGTCATGCAGTGCAAAGATTTCAGTGTGTGTGTGTGTGTGTGTGCAGTGAATCTCCACCTGCATCTGTATCTCGCTGGAGTGAATGTGGAGTCACATCTGCACTGATTCACTGCTAATGTTCAGCGTTGTAGATGAATTTGTGCTCAGAACTGTCATGTTGCTTTACTTACAAGCTTGATTTCATATAATGAGCTTGTGAAGGATGCATTACAAACCAGCGTTGGGTGTAATGCATTACAAGTAATGCGAGTAACGTAATCAGATTACTTTTTCAAGTAACTAGTAAAGTAATACTTTACTTTTAAATTAACAATGAAATATGTGAGTTGCTTTTTCAAATACGTAATGCAAGTTACTTTGTTTTCACATTTACTCACTGAAATCCCTCCTATCCCCATGTTGAAAAAACAAATAAGCAAGCCCAGCTTTGGTGACAAAAAAAGTAATGCAAAAGTAGCGTAATGCATCAATGCAAACCAAGTAACGCAATTAGTTACTTTTTGTATGGAGTAATGCAATATTGTAATGCATTTCTTTTAAAAGTAACTTTCCCCAACATTGAGTAAAACCGGTTTTGAAAACACAAAGGCTAGAGTCATTGAAAAACATGGTCAGAAGATCTTTTTAACTGATGGGAAACCTGTTCGAAAACCATCATTTTTGCACTTGCGTTTGCTGATGCTAGAGGCACACAAAAACAAACTGCAGGTCTAACTTAACATATTTTGCACAAAACGTACTTCTAATAAGTTAAAAGCCTTCTCCTGTCCTCCGGCTGTGTATTTATTGAATCAAAGCCCTGTATTTCATTTTATTTGTGTAACACAAATGTACCCCAGTGCATGATGGGTAAGATTTTATAGCAATCAGCCACCTGATTGCATTCAGAGCTCATCTGTCCTTTGATGCTCCAAATCACATTACACTTCACAAGTCGACTCATCCATCTCCACCTTTAGACTTTGAGAAATGCTGCAAATGTGGTTAAAAAATAATGGTTTAAGAGTGTGTTTCAGTGGCCACATGCCCGATCGAGCTGATATTGATTGGACACATTGTTTCTGCCTCTCATCTGCGCCATTACGGTCACTATTTTCTTTCTTTTTTTCTTTCTTTCTTTCCTGGCTTTCGCTTCTCAAAGACATGCAAATACATTATAACATTAGGGCTGGAAATGAGAGACCGTTACGTGTCTTTGAGACCGTCGCGTTATCGCGGCTCTTTCTACAAGAGCGTGTGTGTATTTGTCTGTTTCTGTCTTTTTCCTTCCATTCTGCTCTTTGTTTCAATCCCTCCGTCTGTCTGTGTCTGTTTGGCGAAGGCCGTCTGTAATGGTTTAATCTATGAGGCATAATATTGAATCTCTGACAAGGCTCTTTGGGAAATCGTAGAAGAATAACTATTCTTATTCTGTCTCATTTTTCACCAGCGCCGAATTCAATTATCTAATATGATTTGTATGCTTATTAATCTTCATTATTCATAGATTCTCAATGGTTTTGCGATGCGGGCGAGTTAACGATATTTCCGTGCTTTTTATGTAGTGAGGTAATGAAATTGAGTTTGATAAGCTGACAGGAGCCGCTCGGGGTTGTTGTTGTTGTTGTTGTTCGGTGTCTGGTGCGTCTGTCAGTGATGTGACACACCTGAAGTCCAGACTGACTCAGAACAATGTGATGATGACACGCTGTCACACTCGTCAAGGACAGAACCGGTCTGAGACAAAGAGAAGCTTCCTTCTGTTCTCCAACACTCACACCTCTCTCTCTCTCAATTCAATTCAATTCATATTGCTTTATTGGCATGACATACTTGGGTACATATTGCCAAAGCATTGTATATAGAAACAAACAAAAAACAAAATACATATAATATACATCCATAAACAAACAAAACAAAAATAAATGTAAAATACATCCATATATATATTTATATAAACATTGATGGTACTACTAATGCAGATGTGTTCACTCTTTAACTCTTAGCTTGTGGCATTTATAAATATAATGTGCTACCAAAGAGGAAGTAGGTCCTTCACCAAGTAATATTCTTAATTTGTGGTTTTCATGGAGCGACTGGAACTCAGGAATGTTCTGCTGTATTTGACTGTATTTGACTCTTAAGGACGTGTATTTGTCACAGTGAAGGAGGAAGTGCTCCTCCGTCTCAACTGATCCTGATCTACATTCAGTACAGATTCGCTCTTCTTTAGGTAACCACGTGTTTTTATGTCGTCCTCTCTCTATGGCCAGCTGGTGGTCACTCAGTCTGTACTTGGTCAGTAAATGGCTATGTGTTATATTCCTGACTGAGACCAGATAGTCAGCCAGACTGTACTCTCTGTTGAATTTCAGATGACTTTGGTCTTTGGTTTGTTCTTTCCAATGCTGTATGTATGTCTCCTTCTCTTCATTCATAATTACTTTGTTTCTCCCATGTTTTTCAGGGTTGGTGATATCGAGTGCTTTGTTAGTCAGATCTGACACCATTACACAAAGATGACTTTTTTGAGCACTCCTTTTTTGTGTTTTTAGTGCTTTAAAATGAAGAGAATCCTCCGAACTAGAGTTTAAGTGGATCCAGAACTTAAGAACTCTTTTTTTAATGATTAGATTTAGGGGGAGACGGCCTAACTCGGCTCTGCAGGCGTTATTAGGTGTGTTTCTGTGCACATGAAGGATGCTTCTGCAGAACTCTACATGCAGAGCTTCTAAAGGGTGTTTGTGCCAGTCCTTATGACTGGAGTTACTCGCTGGGCCCCAGATCTCGCTTCCATACAGGGCAATAGGCAGTATGACACTATCAAAAATCTTTGTCCAAATTCTGATGGGGATGTTTATTTCGTTCGTATGGCATGCAGTGCCCTGCGGGCTTTTGTAAGTAATGTTTTAATTGCCAATTTGAAACTCTTCATTCATAATTACTTTGTTTTTTTCTTTCTCTCTCTCTCTCTTTCAAAGTAGCCCTGCTCTATTGATATTGTTGTTTTGCTGGATATTGCTAAAGATTCAACACACACACACTTACACACAAAACACACACATACATAAAAATTATATTTATATTATATTATTATTAATTTATGTATGCAATAGTCTTAATTAAGTCTTCAGTGTCACATGATCCTTCAGAAATCATTCTAATATGCTGATTTTCTGCTCAAGAAGCATTTCTGGTTATTATCAATGTTGAAATGTGGATGTGGAAACTGTGATACATTTTATTTTTCAGGATTCACAGATGAATAGAAAGTTCAAAAGAACAGCATTTATTTGCAATATAAGAATCTTTATTTAGACCATTATTAATGCATGTACTTTTTCACTTAAATGCCAAACAAGTTGATGCATCCTTCTGGAATAAAAATATTAATTACTCAAAATGTTTATTTATTTATTTTTTAAATATCAACCCAAGTAGTGTTTGTGTTTGGTGGGAAAACAATGATAAACACCACTAGCAAAAAATAAATAAATCAAGCATAGTCTTGAAAGTCAATTTTGCAACTATCAATTCTTTCAGAAAATATGTGCAAAAAAATTTCTTGTTAGGGGCACAACAGCTTGTGACTGCAGCAAACCTTCAAAAGCACACATTTGAGTCTTATCTAACCCTAAAAGGTGCATATTATTAAATTAAGGGTACATATTATCACCTTAAGGTACAAGAAAAGCTCACCTTTATGGTGTCAGATGAGACAGGGATGTGTATGTTTGAGGGTTCAGTCACATTAGTTTCTCACTCTGAACCTTTGAGGAGAGGAGAAACTATCTCCATCTTTTGTTCTTGAATGTTGAACCTGATGGTTTTTCATGTTACTCCATGGCTGCAGATCAGTGTGTTTGAGTGACAAACTCACGCTGTGATGCTCCAGGATTATTTAAGCTATTACAAGCGCTATATCATTAAACAAAGTAATCGAGTGTACAGACGACTGAGAGGAAGACGAGCACTTGAGAAGCTCTGAACACACACACACACTCACACACACACACGCACGCACGCATGCACGCAGACGGAGCTCAGATGGCCTTTAGGGACGCAGGGCTGGAGAGGAAGCTTCAGGGTTGGGAGCAATTAGAGTGTCATACTCCCAAACACTCTCTCACACACACACACCTGTGCATGTTGGGGGCCCGTGGCCCCTGGGAACGCCAGTGAGAGTGTGTGAGACAGCGTGAGCGATCATCGTCATTAGCATTATTTATTCTCTAAGCACAGGCTCACTGCAGGGTCGCACTAATAGAATTCACGAATTACAATGAGCGCCTGCATGCGTGTGTGTGTGTGTGTGTGTGTGTGTGTGTGTGTAAGAGAGTCTCACACACTCCTCACAACCCGTCAACACTCTCCACATCTGATCTTTATTTTGTGTCAGTGTTGTGAGGCGTCTTGTATCTGTTTGTATTTAAGGTCACAGAATATCATTCGGCCCATCAAACCTCCAGGATTCAGTTCCAGAGCGTTTCAGAGGCTGAGATCTTTGTCTCTGGTCAGAAACACACTGATCTGCTTCACACACTTGAGTTTTTGTGTTACTATGACAGTATCAAACCTCAGTGCAAAGGGCGATCATTCACAATTTATCAGATGTCTGTTTATTATTCAGTTAACTGCTATGAATAGGTTAACAGGTTATCTAACTTAACTAATTAAACAAATCCTCAAGAACTGTTGCACTGCCATGACAGTAGTTGAGAAAACTGACCACAGAAGATGCTTAATGTCTAATGCTGAAGATACAACAGTCATGTTATTAACTGAGTTTGGCTTGATTTCACAGAACAAGGATTTAAACTGGTTACCTTTTGGCAAAAATGGCCATTCTGAATCCAAAATAAGTTTAAAAAAGCAAAAAGTGTGGCATTTGAAAATGCAACATGCACCAAATCTTTCTCCAAATTTGTAGTGAGAATAATTTATGAATCAGTTTTTTGCAAATAAAAGGTCTACCTATTTTGCAGTAATATTTAATAATATAGTTAATTAATATAGCAATATGTGACCCTGGAGCAACAAAACCAGTCTTAAGTCGCTGGGGTATATTTGTAGCAATAGCCAAAAATACATTGTATGGGTCAAAATTATTGATTTTTCTTTTATGCCAAAAATCATTAGGATATTAAGTAAAGATCATGTTCCATGAAAATATTTTGTTAATTTCCTACTGTAAATATATCAAAACTTAATTTTTGATTAGTAATATGCATTGCTAAGAACTTCATTTGAACAACTTTAAAGATGATTTTCTCAATATTTAGATTTTTTTGCACCCTCAGATTCCAGATTTTCAAATAGTTGTATATCAGCCAAATATTGTCCTATCCTAACAAACCGTACATCAATGGAAAGCTATTTATTCTTTTTTCAGATGATGTATACATCTCAATTTTCGAAAAATTGACACTTATGACTGGTTTTGTGGTCCAGGGTCACATATATGCAATTTAATGACATAAAATGTAATGAAATTATAACTATACGCTATAGTTTAGTGAATATATTCAATATTTTGATATGTAAGCATATGCAACTTTATCCACATACATACAGTACACTCATGTAAAGCTATATATTATATAATAAATCCATGATTGTTTATATTGTCGCAAATTGTAACTATATTATCACCCAGTTCTAATCTGCCAAATGTGACTGTAATGAAGATATTAAGAGATTATAAACATTAACATCATGATTTTCTGTAAAGCTGCTTTGGAACCATGTGAAAAGAGCTATGCAAATAAAACTTGAACTGACTAATAATAATAAAAAAATAATAATTATTATTATTGCATAGTCCTATTGAATGAGTTCCATATAACAACGGCGTGGATGTGGGCTGAGACAACTGAAGTGAAGAGAGCTTTATTTTATTTTTTATTTTATTTTATTTTATTTTATTTTATTCAATATATAGAGTCTAAGGTAAGTTTCCCTATATCCTCAATTTAACTGTAAATGCACATTTTAAAGCTTTTTTTTTATTTTTATATATATATATATATATATATATTAAATGCCCCTGGCCTGAACCTTCTTCAGGGCGTTTGCATGCTTGTTGTCTTTTTCTGATGAGTTTGGATCCCTGACGGACACAACAGCACATGAAATCAAGCTTGTGCAGCTTGAAGTGTTTGTGTTTGTGTTCTTGTATGCTTTGCTTCTATGTTTCTCTTAAATGAGATGCCAGCTCTTCATCTGTTTGTGTGTGTGTGTTAGTTTGTGTTAATATGAGTGTCTCTGTCCAGTTGTAGCTCATCATGGCACTTCAGGGTCTGGATGTGTGAGTATTCAGCGTGGTTCTTACCTTGACTATCTGTGCGCTTGAGAGCATTCGCTTTTACACTGTCCAGTCATCAGAATAAGAGGAGGCTGAAAAATATCATCTCATAAATCAAGGCAGTAAGCAATTTTTACAGAGACCTTCCTCCTGATGAAGTCGTCTAAAACTGCAGCCACACACACACACACACACAGTCAGGCATTATAAATAATTTCTTTACTGTTTGGCAGGTAAAGTTGGAGGCTAAACTCGACTAGACTAAAGATTAACAATGTACCATCAAGAATTCAGAGTTTCCCCACTTGTAAATATTGTTTTATGTTCTGAGTGGTTGCTGGGGTGTTCTGCTTGGTTGCTGTGGAGTTGCTGGGGTGTTCTGACTTGGTTGCTATGGAGTTGCTAGGTTGTTCTGCCTGGTTGCTATGGAGTTGCTACATTATGTATCCTGTTTGGCGTAAAAAGAGTCCCCCCTCACTGCAACTTGAGGATCTTCTAGAATTCTCGATTCCCACTTGTAAATATTGTTCTGTGTTCTGCGTGGTTGCTATGGAGTTGTTTTTTTTCTCCTTTCTGACATGAGTGCAATGCATCAATGCAAACCTCAATTCAACTTGCATATCTTCTAGAATTCTGAGCTTCCTACTTGTAATTATTGTTTTGTGTTCTGAGTGGTTTCTATGGAGTTGCTAGGGTGTTCTCATTGGTTGCTAGGTGTTTTCTCCGGTCTAGATTGAAAATAGTTCCCCCTCTACTGCACCTTTAAGTACCTTCTAGAGTTGAGTTTGCCACTTGTAAATATTCTGTTTTCTGAGTGGCTGCTATGGGGTTGCTAGGGTGTTTTGAGTAGTTGCTATGGAGTTGCTATGGGTTTTCACCAGTTTTCGTGACAAGAGTTCCCCATTACTGCAACTTGCATATCTTCTAGAACTCTCAGATTCCCACTTGTAAATATTGGTCTGTGTTCTGAGTGGTTGCTATGGGGTTGCTAAGGTGTTCTGCATGGTTGCTATGGAGTTGTTTTTCTTTTTCTCCTGTCTGGCATGACAAATACCCCTTTAATGCAACTTACAGATCCTCTAGAATTCCAAGTTTCCTACTTTTAAATATTGTTCTGTGCTATGTGTGGTTGCTATGGAGTTACTAGGGTGTTCTCAGTGGTTGCTAGGTGTTTTCTCCTGTCTATTGTGAAAATAGTTCCCCCTTTACTGCAACTTAAGTTTCTTCAAGAATTGAGTTTCCCACTTGTAAATATTGTTCTGTGTTCTGAGTGGTTGCTATGGAGTTGCTAGGGTGTTCCGAGTGATTGCTAGGGTGTTCTGAGTGGTTTCTAGGTGTTTTCCAAGATTTCCAACACCCTGCTGTGTGTCTCTGAACAAGAACAAAACAAGTTCTCGAAAAAGAACAGATCACTGGATTCGCTGGATTTATCAGGTTAGTGATGTCAAATGGAGCACATTACCGCCACAGTAAAGGTCACTGCACACTGGATCTGAAATTTTCGTATGCGTTTTTTCGTATTCGTCATCCTAAAAATTCATCCAAAACCTTGCACACTGAGTCCGATGCGTGTTAATTAATCCATTGCGAAAAAATGTGCAAAACAAGCAGTGAGGATTATTTGTTGTCCTCTCTCTTGGATGGACCCGATATTTCCTCTTTCTTTTTCTCTTTTTATATTCTGTATCTTTCTATTCCACACTTTGTTTGTAATACAATGCTTTGTGCTGCGAGACTAAGTGGATCAACTTGTCAGACGCCATTCTGGATTTTGGCGTTCGCTTGTACAGTGGCTGTGAATTGTCAAAACACCTCTCAAATTGCTTGCTACGGATGCGAAAAACGCAGAAAATTGAACCCAATCCGAATTTTTTTTATGACGGACGAAAGTTTCAGAGGCAGTGTGTAAACGTGATTGACACAACGTGAGGTTGTATTTCTTTTTTAACGTGCTAACATTTCTGACTCTGTGTGCAATGACCTTAAGTCCGCTAACGGATTGCAGTCGAGGTTAGTTAGAGCATTAAACTAAGTATACTAGTGCAGTGGAGCTGAAGGGATGACGGTCAGAGTGTTAAAGTCATGACTCTTTGTACTGGAGGCCCTCAGGGGCCAGACCGCCGACCGAGAGATTCAATCTCTCTTTACGCATAATCGATATTCAGGCCCAGATGGGCTGCATGAGGAGAGACGGAGGAATCGCAGGATGAGGGATGAGCGCGAACTCTCCTGCGTCTCTCAAGGCTGCGCTGCATCGCTGCTGACTGCGTTTTTCACACGATACGGAGAGAAAGAGGTCGATAATAGAGTCCAGGAGAAAAAAACTAGCTGTGTTAGACCACTAGAGAGAGACGCTCCTCCAGCATAAGTTCTTTCTGCTCTCGGATGATGTTTCTGTGCATTTGGCTGACGCCGGGTGAACTCCAGCACTGCCGTTATTTATCCATCTGACGCTTTTCCTCTGGAGCGTCCTGGTGGAGGTTCAGCTCGAGATCAGATCAGATGATCTCGGTTCTCCAGGTGCCTTCAGATCTTAACATGCACTTAACTCGCTTCACTGTGCTGGTTACACACTTCAGAACTCAAGGGGGCAATAGAGGTTTTCTTGCTCACAGTGCTTGGCCTGCAGGAGAAAACTGACCATAGGAATAGTTTACACTTACACTTCCTTCAAGTGCATATGGGAAACTCGTACAGGCGTTTGTTATTATGACATCTCATGCAAGTCAGACACAGAACATGGAAAAAGAAAAAAATTATACTGTTCTCAAAACTACATTTGAATATTATATAAATGTTTTTATTACATAAAGCAAATTGTAAAAGTTTGCAAAGTCTATAAGCATTTTGGACAACATGATTTTAAAAGGATTGAAATACAGCATGTAAAATTGAAATAACTTACAAATTCTACAGACTTGTTTTACGCTTTGTTTTAAATTGACACAACCCTTTCCAATGTCACAACTCATAGAATTCCGATATTCCCTCTTATAAATATTGTTCTGTTGTGACTGGCTGCTAGAGGGTTGTTCTGCATGGTTGCTATGGAGTTGCGAAGGTGTGTTTGGCGTAAAAAGAGTTCTGTCTTGTTGAAATTTTGTGACATCCAGAATTCCAAGTTTCCCACTTTTCCCCCCTCACTGCAACTTTTGTATCTTCCTGGAATTCTGAGTTTCCCTCTTGTAAATATTGTTCTTGACTTGACTTCTATGTTCTGTGTGATTTCTATAGGGTTGCTAGGGTGTTCAGTTTGGTTGTTATGGGCTTGTTAGGTGTTTTTTCCTGGTTCCACTTGAAGTGCATGTAATACTGTGTTCACCTCATGTCAGAATCATGGCAATTATTAGCATCGACTGGTTTAATGTCAGTGCCTCTTTAGGCCCTGATCTGACAGAATGCGTTTTTTACATCTGAAAACATGAGGCGCACCACACTGCCTTTTTTTTTTTGGTTACTTTAAAAAAAAAAAAAGGGTGTTCCGAGTGATTGCTAGGGTGTTCTGAGTGGTTTCTAGGTGTTTTCCAAGATTTCCAACACCCTGCTGTGTGTCTCTGAACAAGAACAAAACAAGTTCTCGAAAAAGAACAGATCACTGGATTCGCTGGATTTATCAGGTTAGTGATGTCAAATGGTGCACATTACCGCCACAGTAAAGGTCACTGCACACTGGATCCGAAATTTTCGTATGCGTTTTTTCGTATTCGTCATCCTAAAAATTCGTCCAAAACCTTGCACACTGAGTCCGATGCGTGTTAATTAATCCATTGCGAAAAAATGTGCAAAACAAGCAGTGAGGATTATTTGTTGTCCTCTCTCTTGGATGGACCCGATATTTCCTCTTTCTTTTTCTCTTTTTATATTCTGTATCTTTCTATTCCACACTTTGTTTGTAATACAATGCTTTGTGCTGCGAGACTAAGTGGATCAACTTGTCAGACGCCATTCTGGATTTTGGCGTTCGCTTGTACAGTGGCTGTGAATTGTCAAAACACCTCTCAAATTGCTTGCTACGGATGCGAAAAACGCAGAAAATTGAACCCAATCCGAATTTTTTTTATGACGGACGAAAGTTTCAGAGGCAGTGTGTAAACGTGATTGACACAACGTGAGGTTGTATTTCTTTTTTAACGTGCTAACATTTCTGACTCTGTGTGCAATGACCTTAAGTCCGCTAACGGATTGCAGTCGAGGTTAGTTAGAGCATTAAACTAAGTATACTAGTGCAGTGGAGCTGAAGGGATGACGGTCAGAGTGTTAAAGTCATGACTCTTTGTACTGGAGGCCCTCAGGGGCCAGACCGCCGACCGAGAGATTCAATCTCTCTTTACGCATAATCGATATTCAGGCCCAGATGGGCTGCATGAGGAGAGACGGAGGAATCGCAGGATGAGGGATGAGCGCGAACTCTCCTGCGTCTCTCAAGGCTGCGCTGCATCGCTGCTGACTGCATTTTTCACACGATACGGAGAGAAAGAGGTCGATAATAGAGTCCAGGAGAAAAAAACTAGCTGTGTTAGACCACTAGAGAGAGACGCTCCTCCAGCATAAGTTCTTTCTGCTCTCGGATGATGTTTCTGTGCATTTGGCTGACGCCGGGTGAACTCCAGCACTGCCGTTATTTATCCATCTGATGCTTTTCCTCTGGAGCGTCCTGGTGGAGGTTCAGCTCGAGATCAGATCAGATGATCTCGGTTCTCCAGGTGCCTTCAGATCTTAACATGCACTTAACTCGCTTCACTGTGCTGGTTACACACTTCAGAACTCAAGGGGGCAATAGAGGTTTTCTTGCTCACAGTGCTTGGCCTGCAGGAGAAAACTGACCATAGGAATAGTTTACACTTACACTTCCTTCAAGTGCATATGGGAAACTCGTACAGGCGTTTGTTATTATGACATCTCATGCAAGTCAGACACAGAACATGGAAAAAGAAAAAAATTATACTGTTCTCAAAACTACATTTGAATATTATATAAATGTTTTTATTACATAAAGCAAATTGTAAAAGTTTGCAAAGTCTATAAGCATTTTGGACAACATGATTTTAAAAGGATTGAAATACAGCATGTAAAATTGAAATAACTTACAAATTCTACAGACTTGTTTTACGCTTTGTTTTAAATTGACACAACCCTTTCCAATGTCACAACTCATAGAATTCCGATATTCCCTCTTATAAATATTGTTCTGTTGTGACTGGCTGCTAGAGGGTTGTTCTGCATGGTTGCTATGGAGTTGCGAAGGTGTGTTTGGCGTAAAAAGAGTTCTGTCTTGTTGAAATTTTGTGACATCCAGAATTCCAAGTTTCCCACTTTTCCCCCCTCACTGCAACTTTTGTATCTTCCTGGAATTCTGAGTTTCCCTCTTGTAAATATTGTTCTTGACTTGACTTCTATGTTCTGTGTGATTTCTATAGGGTTGCTAGGGTGTTCAGTTTGGTTGTTATGGGCTTGTTAGGTGTTTTTTCCTGGTTCCACTTGAAGTGCATGTAATACTGTGTTCACCTCATGTCAGAATCATGGCAATTATTAGCATCGACTGGTTTAATGTCAGTGCCTCTTTAGGCCCTGATCTGACAGAATGCGTTTTTTACATCTGAAAACATGAGGCGCACCACACTGCCTTTTTTTTTTTGGTTACTTTAAAAAAAAAAAAGAGCAATATGCTGCGTTTTTTTAATGTTGCTAGGCAACCACCAAATCAGCTTTCCTGCCAGTCTAATCAAAGTTTTTTAGCGTGAGCGCTCTAAAATCTTTGGTTTTTGCTGTTAAGTAAACTGTCATATTAGCAAAAACCTTAAGAAATACAGTTCCGGATAACCCGCGACAGACACCAAAAGTTTCTCCTCCATCATTGCAGTCTCTGGACTTTGAGCAATGGTAAACTTTTGTCACCACAACGGAAGGCCCGCCTCTCTATTCATTCGATTGGACAATGGAAAAAACCGAGAATGACGTCGGGCGCTTTTCTGCTCAGAGTTGCTTTTTTTTTCAACTTCAGGCGCTCAGAACTCTCCTGCAAAAATGCAAGGCGCAGCAGGCGGTTAAAACGCGAGGCGCCCGGGCTGCATAAACAGCACGCAAAACGCTCACTGCCAATAGAAAACAACTTTAAAAAGGTGCCTCTCACTGCAAAAGACGCGTTCTGTCTGATCGGGGCCATGATGTTACATGACGTTCTAAAGTTTGAGCGTTTTATAACACCCTAACAACCCCCTAAGCAACCAGCCAAAACACACTAGCCACCCCTTTGCAACCATTAATTACACCCTAACAACCCCCTTAGCAACCACTAAAAACACCCTAGGTACCCCATAACAACCACCCCAAACACCCTAGCAACCCCTTAGCAACCACTAAGAACACCCAAACAATCCCTAAACAACCACCTAAAACACACTAGCTATCTCTTAGCAACCACCCCAAACACCCTACCCTTGCACCCCCTTAGCAACCACTAAGAACACCCTAAGCAACCACCCAAAACACCCTAGCTACCCCATAGCAACCACCCCAAACACCCTAACAACCCCCTAAGCAACCACCCAAACACCCTAGCCACCTCTTTGCAACCATTAATAACATCCTAACAACCCCCTTAGCAACCACTAAGAACACCCTAGCTACCCCATAACAACCACCCCAAACACCCTAGAAACCCCTTAGCAACCACTAAGAACACCCAAACAATCCCTAAACAACCACCTAAAACACACTAGCTATCTCTTAGCAACCACCCCAAACACCCTACCCTTGCACCCCCTTAGCAACCACTAAGAACACCCTAAGCAACCACCCAAAACACCCTAGCTACCCCATAGCAACCACCCCAAACACCCTAACAACCCCCTAAGCAACCACCCAAACACCCTAGCCACCTCTTTGCAACCATTAATAACATCCTAACAACCCCCTTAGCAACCACTAAGAACACCCTAGCTACCCCATAACAACCACCCCAAACACCCTAGAAACCCCTTAGCAACCACTAAGAACACCCAAACAATCCCTAAACAACCACCTAAAACACACTAGCTATCTCTTAGCAACCACCCCAAACACCCTACCCTTGCAACCCCTTAGCAACCACTAAGAACACCCTAACAACCCCCTAAGCAACCACCCAAAACACCCTAGCTACCCCATAGCAACCACCCCAAACACCCTAACAACCCCCTAAGCAACCACCCAAACACCCTAGCCACCTCTTTGCAACCATTAATAACATCCTAACAACCCCCTTAGCAACCACTAAGAACACCCTAGCTACCCCATAACAACCACCCCAAACACCCTAACAACCCCTTAGCAACCACTAAGAACACCCTAGCAATCCCTAAGCAACCACCCAAAACACACTAGCTATCCCTTAGCAACCACCCCAAACACCCTACCCTTGCAACCCCTTAGCAACCACTAAGAACACCCTAGCAATCCCTAAGCAACCACCCAAAACACACTAGCTATCCCTTAGCAACCACCCCAAACACCCTACCCTTGCAACCCCTTAGCAACCACTAAGAACCCCCTAAGCAACCACCCAAAACACCCTAGCTACCCCAGTAGCAACCACCTCAAACACCCTAACAACCCCCTAAGCAACCAACCAAACACCCTAGCCACCCCTTTGCAACCATTAATAACACTCTAACAGCCCCCTTAGCAACCACTAAGAACACCCTAGCTACCCCATAGCAACCACCCCAAACACCCTAGCAACACCTTAGCAACCACTAAGAATACCCTAACAACCCCTAAGCAACCGCCCAAAACACCCTCACTACCCCTTAGCAACCAACCCAAACACCCTACCCTAGCAACCACTAAAAACACCCTAATAACCCATTAGCAACCACTAAGAACACCCTAGCAACCAGTTGAGAGTTGAGTTAATAAACCCTGTCACTGTTCAATCTGCTTTTGGATCCTCCTCGCAGATCCTGACACGTTTTCCACCTATTAATGAGTTTGATGAACATGTACAGTACAGTCATTAACAATCGCATTATCATGGTAATTGTGACATGATGCAGAATGCACTTGTTCTGAAGCGTGTTCTGACACATTTCACACTGCATGAAATCAAACGTGTGTATTTCCACAGATTCATGCTCACATATGTGCGTCGGGAGTGTTCCATACCTGTAAAACACACAAACCCTCAGTGTTTCCTCCTTCCTTTAAATCACTCATTCCATTTGATCCTTCCCTAAAACCTCCAGACAGAGACGTTCACTTGTGTGTGTGTGTGTGTGTGTGTCAGTGAAAGTATGAGTGACGGAGGGGCTGCTGATGGAGAAAGAGTGTGATGACGGATGAGTGTGACAGGCAGATGGTTTTGCTTGTCGTCTCTTTAATCACACAGACTCAGCTGGGCGTGAAGGCAGAGCTTTGTCTCGTCATGGCAACAAACAGGAGACAAATTTACCCACAATTCTTTCCCGCACCCTTCCTCGCGGCTGGTGTTTTTGGCTAAGTGTAATAAAGAGAGAGTGAGTTGTTATCAAGCAAATATGTTTTTAAAAAAACAAATGCAGAAAGATCAGCATCCATGTGAGTTTTGAGTTTAACGATTTCAGCATTTATAGAGTTTCTATATCATCGTGTCATTCAGCATCATTATTTTGTTCCTTATGAAGATGAAACGTGTTGAGTTGAGTTTTGTCTTTATAAACTCACTGCAGTAAGTTGTTTCTGTCAGTGAGGCAAGTAAATTATGATGAAGAGATGAAATCTGACGAGTTTCTCCAATTCACTTCACTGACAGAGCTGCGCTTTGATTCTCCAACTACAGCTAAAGAACACATGAGTGGAGTTCACCTGCACAGAACATGCTATGGGGTTGCTAGGGTGTTTTGGGTGGTTGCTTAGGGGTTGTTAGATTGTTCTGCATAGTTGAAAAGTGGCTACTATGAGGTTACTAGAGCTTTGTGGTTGTTAGGGTGTTCAGAGTGGTTGCAATGGGGTAGCTAGGATGTTTTGGTTGGTTGCTTAGGGGTTGTTAGAGTGTTCTGAGTAGTTGAAAAGGGGCTACTATGAGGTTACTAGGGCTTTGTGGTTGTTAGGGTGTTCAGAGTGGTTGCTATGGGGTTGCTTGTGTGTTTATGGGTGGTTGCTTATGGGTTGTTAGGGTGTTCTTAGTGTTTGCTAGAGTGTTTTGAGTGGTTGTTAGAGTGTTTGAGGTGGTTGGTATGGAGTAGCTAGGGTGTTCTTAGTGGTTGAGAAGAGGTTGCTACGAGGGCATTGTGGTTGCTATGGTGTTCTGAGTGGTTGCTAGGTGTTTTCTTCCTGTCTGGCATGGAAAGAGTCCACCATTAAGTGTCTGTGATTTTCTGAACTTTAATACTAATAGTACAGTACTAGAAGTTTGATCACCGTGAGTTCTAGTACTAGTAATGCTTACCTCAGTGAAAACACACACACACACACACACACACACACACACAGATGCAGACGAGGGGCGAGTGTCTGCAGTGAGTGATGCAGTGAGGTGACAGTCAGGTGATAATTATCTAAATGATCAACTCAGCAAAACACCAACA